>NC_056745.1:1314704654-1314762154 GCF_019279795.1 Protopterus annectens | reverse complement strand
TTCTATTTAGTACATAATTTCTTCCCTGAAATAACTTAGCAATGAAGCTGATACTCTTACATGTCATACTGTTTATATTACTAACTGCAGCTGCTCAATTAACATCTTATCATTTTTACCTAAGCACTCACTATGTAGCTCACAAAAGTAAATCGATTCACTATACTTGCTTACATGATACTCATTTCTTTCTATCACCAGCTGTTTCATATTCAACCAAATCATACCTATTAATATACAAACTAACTTATTTAAAACCTGATTCTAAAAGTTCTCTCTTCAAGCAACACAAATACATCTTAAAATGACTACAGTCACTAGCAACTACTGTTACAAAACTTATAATTTGTGGTAAAATAGACAAACAATAGCAACGAAGCAGCCAAGTGTCACCAAGTAATTAAAACTCATAAAATATTTATTAAAATAACAAACAGTAAGCGCTTTCACTAAAGAGCTTCTTCAGACTGACAACCATTAAAAAAGAAGATCCATATTATATAGAAAGCTGTAACCAATCACAAAGGTACATCAATTAAGTAAAAGAAACATTTATAGATGTCAGAATACAAAAAGACAGCATGATATTGACTTGTTATATAGCAAAGGGTATTAAGACAAATATTCATACGAAACACACACACACACATATATATATATATATATATATATATATATATATATATATATATATATATATATATATATAGATAGATATACACACAAAAAATATATATATGACATATATGAATCTATCTTAAACAACATACTCTATTATAACCAGAATGTTAAAGAAAAGTAAAAGAGACACTCTTAAGTATTTCACTTTACTTTGGGAGTCTACGTTTTTTAAGTAATGGTTTTAGGGTGGCCCTTTCATTCAGGCCATGGCCTCTATCAGCCCTAAGGATGATGATCCAGTTGTTTTCCTTAAATTCTGTATGGTTCCTGATGTCCCCTTCTCTTATACTAACAGGAATGGTCTCAATTACTCTAAACAAAAAATGGTGGTCATCACCAGAGCGAGCTACATGTTTGACCAGAGCTTTATGTTCAGAGCGTTTCTTTATATGATAAATATGCTCCCGAATCCTATGATAAATATGCTCCCGAATCCTATCACCAAGACACCTATTTGTTTTCCCAACATAAAAAGAATGGCAAAGTTGACATTCTGCAAGATAAACAAGATGAGATGTTTTACAGTTGGCCTCTATTTGAAAAATAAAATCTTTACCCAAATCTGGATGGCAGAATATGTCAGAACTATCAATATATTTGCAAAAATTGCAAGTACCGCATGGTCTTGTAAGACCTATTGCTTTATGCTTGTGACCTGATTTGTGACATAATAATCTTTTCAAATTCTTCCTGTTTCTAAATGTAAATCTAGGGTAGTCCCCCACTATCTTACTAATCTCTTCATTCACCCCTAAGAAAGACCAGTATTTGCCAAAAATTCCTGTGAGTTCTTTATTGCCCATAGTATAATATAACGGTACTTTCAAATAATGAAAACTATTTACAACAGGATCTCTAGATGTTTCTATTTGTGTTCCAAAGTAGGGAGCTGCACTGCCATCACGTAAAGACTGAATATCTGCTAAATGCTGTGATATCTCATTCACAGAATAACCTCTAGATAGAAGTCTATCTTTAAATTCAGAGATCTCTTCAGAGAAGCATTTATCTATAGCATTCAGTCTTGAAATCCTGACCCCTTGACCTCTTATCAAATTCTTAAAGACATATCCTGGATGCATGCTGGATCTCAGTAGATAGGTGTTCCTATAGCATGGCTTACGAAACACCCCAGTATTAATTAGACCATTACTTAGCTTTTCTATGAATAAATCTAAATATTCTATTCTATTGTAGGACCAACTTATTGTGAATTTCAGACACTCTATCAAATTGTTGAGTGTATTATAAAAATCCATAAGTTCACCTGGAGTGCCTTCCCATAACATAAAAAGGTCGTCTACAAAACGACGATAGAATAAGACATGTGTCTTGAATTCAGGAAGATTACTAAGTGTTGTCTCCTCCCAGTGTGCCAGAAACATATTCGCATAGCTGTTCGCACATGGTGTACCCATGGCGATGCCATGTTGTTGTATATATAATTCATCATTAAATGTGAATACATTATTTTCTAGTACTTGTTCCAAAAAATATGTTATCAAATCAATTTGAATGGGAGAATAAATACTGTGTTGAGTAAGGTATTCATGGACAAATTGTATACCAAGATCATTGGGTATTACCGTAAATAAAGATTGTATGTCAAAAGTGACAAAAATTACATTATTTGAATCAGGAACGTCTGTAAGGCATCCATATAAATCTACTAAAAACTGTTTAGAGTCTTTCAAGACCATCTTATTTAGATCAATAACAGGTCTAAGATGTTTTTCTACAAAGACTGAAAGGGGTTCCGTAACCCAGCCACCACCAGCGACTATTGTAGATGGTCTTGAAAGACTCTAAACAGTTTTTATTCTCCCGTTCAAATTGATTTGATAACATATTTTTTGGAACAAGTACTAGAAAATAATGTATTCACATTTAATGATGAATTATATATACAACAACATGGCATCGCCATGGGTACACCATGTGCGAACAGCTATGCGAATATGTTTCTGGCACACTGGGAGGAGACAACACTTAGTAATCTTCCTGAATTCAAGACACATGTCTTATTCTATCGTCATTTTGTAGATGACCTTTTTATGTTATGGGAAGGCACCCCAGATGAACTTATGGATTTTTATAATACACTCAACAATTTGATAGAGTGTCTGAAATTCACAATAAGTTGGTCCTATAATAGAATAGAATATTTAGATTTATTTATAGAAAAGCTAAGTAATGGCCTAATTAATACTGGGGTGTTTCGTAAGCCATGTCATAGGAACACCTATCTACTGAGATCCAGCATGCATCCAGGATATGTCTTTAAGAATTTGATAAGAGGTCAAGGGGTCAGGATTTCAAGACTGAATGCTATAGATAAATGCTTGCTTGAAGAGATCTCTGAATTTAAAGATAGACTTCTATCTAGAGGTTATTCTGTGAATGAGATATCACAGCATTTAGCAGATATTCAGTCTTTACGTGATGGCAGTGCAGCTCCTTACTTTGGAACACAAATAGAAACATCTAGAGATCCTGTTGTAAATAGTTTTCATTATTTGAAAGTACCTTTATATTATACTATGGACAATAAAGAACTCACAGGAATTTTTGGCAAATACTGGTCTGTCTTAGGGGTGAATGAAGAGATTAGTAAGACAGTGGGGGACTACCCTAGATTTACATTTAGAAACAGGAAGAATTTGAAAAGATTATTATGTCACAAATCAGGTCACAAGCATAAAGCAATAAGTCTTACAAGACCATGCGGCACTTGCAATTTTTGCAAATATATTGATAGTTCTGACATATTCTATCATCCAGATTTGGGTAAAGATTTTATTTTTCAAATAGAGGCCAACTGTAAAACATCTCATCTTGTTTATCTTGCAGAATGTCAACTCTGCCATTCTTTTTATGTTGGGAAAACAAACAGGTGTCTTGGTGATAGGATTCGGGAGCATATTTATCATATAAGGAAATGCTCTGAACATAATGCTCTGGCCAAACATGTAGCTCGCTCTGGTGATGACAACCATTTTTTGTTCAGAGTGATTGAGACCATTCCTGTTAGTATAAGAGAAGGGGACATCAGGAACCATACAGAATTTAAGGAAAACAACTGGATCATCATCCTTAGGGCTGATAGAGGCCATGGCCTGAATGAAAGGGCCACCCTAAAACCATTACTTAAAAAACGTAGACTCCCAAAGTAAAGTGAAATACTTAAGGGTGTCTCTTTTACTTTTCTTTAACATTCTGGTTACAACAGAGCATGTTGTTTAAGATAGATTCATATATGTCATATATATATTTTGTGTGTGTGTGTGTGTGTGTATATATATATGTATATATATATATATATATATATATATATATATATATGTTTCGTATGAATATTTGTCTTAATACCCTTTGCTATATAACAAGTTAATATCATGTTGTCTTTTTTGTATTTTGACATCTTTAAATGTTTCTTTTACTTAATTGATGTACTTTTGTGATTGGTCACAGCTTTCTATATAATATGGATCTTCTTTTTTAATGGTTGTCAGTCTGAAGAAGCTCTTTAGCGAAAGCGCTTACTGTTTGTTATTTTAATAAATATTTTATGAGTTTTAATTACTTGGTGATACTTGGCTGCTTCATTGCTATTGTTTGTCTATTTTATTATATTTTCCTGTTTGCAACGCAGCACTTATCTCGTGGGTTTATTTTTTCTTGCCATATAGTTATAATTTGTGGTGATATACACCCTAACCCAGGTCCAAATAACAACACATCTTACCCCATACACATAATATATTTAATCTTCTACATAAAGGCTCCGATATGCTGCTACTAAACCTTAATCTTAGAAGTGGTGTTAATAATATCCAAGAACTACATGCTACTATCTCCTTTTGCTCTACAGATCTTGCTATATTAACAGAAACATGGTTGAAGTCACACATTTCAAATAATGAAATTATCCCACCCGGTTACAACATTCTTAGAGTTGACAGAAAGGATAAAAGAGGAAGGGGTGTAGCCATACTATTCAAGAATAATCTGATATTCTACCAATTAATCTTACTATTACACTCCCCAATAATATTGATGTTTTAACAACTAGGCTACAAGTTAACCATAACAAGTACATAACCACATTGTAGAGATATTGTTGCTGGGTGGGACATAGCCATCTATGTCCCACCCAGCAACAATATATCTACAATTGAACGCCTTCTCCAGTCTATGTCACAATCCATAACTCAAGAAATTATCATTATGGGAGACTTAAATATAGACTGGACAACGTGTAACTCACTTAACCCCAGTAATCATATAAATCTATGTGGCTTTACATAGCTTACCCAAACACCTACTAGGATTGATAAAAAATCTAACAGACAATCAATACTCGATTGGACATTAACTAACAAATTAATTTGTACCAACATTCTGGCTGTTTATCTAACAGTCTTAGTGATCATATGCCTACTATTAAGGTAACATATTAATCCTTTCAAATATACCACTTTTTGCCAAATCCGTGATAGGGAAAATTTCAGCTCTCAGCACTTTATAGGCATACTAAAAAAAAATGTAACTGGTCCCCACTTAAGAATCTACCCTTAGAAAATGCAGTATATTTTTTAATAACACCTTCTTCAACATTCTGAACAGTTTAGACCCTCCTAGAACAATTTGAACAAAGGCTAAATATATCCCATGGTTAACTAAATAAACTAGAAATCTCCTTAAGTTAAGAATGGTGCATCTGTAAAACTCAAAATAATCAAACTGCATTTCAGTAAATTAGAAATAAGGCAAAACGGCAAATCACTATTGACAAAAAGAACTACTACTCTAACTTACAACAAAAAACACCAGCAAAAGCTTAAAAAAATTTTGGAGCACAATCAAAACTATCCTTCAGTCTGGACAAAACTCTACCCCTTTCCCGAATATACCAAACTACACTGGAACCACTGCAGAAGAATTTAATAAATACTTCACAGAAAGGATTTTATCTCTTGCTAAAAATAATAACTTTGATCCAATATCATTTGCAGTACCTTCCAATAAGAAAGACTACTTTTTCTCTTTCCAGCCCATCTCTACTGCAACCATATACAAATTATTAAAGAAACATAAACCTACCACATTAGCTGCAGATAACCTGACAACTGAATGCTTAAAATTAGCAACAGAAGCTATTTCCCATCCAGTTTCAATCCTTATAAATAGATCTGTTGTACAGCTCTTTTGAGTGTGTACCTTTAACTCCTAGTGGGTGTGGCTTGAGCTTTAGAAAAATGAAGTTATCACCTTACAGTTCTAACAAATACTTATTGACAAAGGTCACAGATCAATACAATTGTTTTTCCCGTCATATATACTTCAAGATAAAGTATTTTGATATCCTGTATGTAGATGATTTTGGGATTATTAATGCAAATATGAGCAAGGAATATTTGATGCCTAGAGGCACAGAAGGAGTTAAGTGCAGAAACGCCTTGAGGCACACTTGGCTGTAATGGTTTGTTAAACTGCTTACATAATCCCCATACACAAGGGAAGCATCTCAACTGAACTTTCAAATTACAGACCCATTGCCATTTTGACCCCGCTATCAAAAACACTTGAAAGATGCATTCACTCTCCACTACTACTATACCTAACCTTACCACCAATAACATTCTAACCAACTTCCAACATGGGTTTAGCCCTTATCACAGTACAATAACTGCTCTTCTAAATTTTACTAACACCATTAATCAACTTAGAAATGAAGGCAAAATAGTTTCAACTGTCTTCCTTGATATCTTCAAGGCCTTTGATACAGTTTCTCATCCCAAATTACTAACTGTTCTTTCCAAATTAAACCTCAGCCCTTCTGCTCTCATGTGGTTTCACAGTTATCTAGACAGTCGCCAACAATCAGTAAAATGGTAACATGACCTCTCCCCCCTTATTCCCATTACATTAGCAGTCCCACAGGGATCTATCCTTTGCCCTTTACTTTTCAGTATCTTTTCAAATTACCTTAGTACTGCTACTTCACTAGCTTACATTATCTAATATGCAGACAACACAACACTTATATGTGCTGCACATACACTTCAACACCTCCAAGGCATAAAACAGAAGTCCTCCTCTGATATTAAATTATGGCTATCTAAATCTCAGCTCATACTTAACTCCAAAAAAAAACAAAACTTATGATCTTCCATCCTACTAGACTATCATACATCTCTACCACCTTCTATATTACTTCTGGCAATAATACATAAATCATCCCTGAATCTCAATCAAAATTACTTGGTGTTATAGTTGATAATAATCTACGGTTCGATCTACATATAGCCCAAACAATAAAGAAGGTTCATAAAAAACTGGGTATCTTATACAGGAACAAAAAATTCCTGATACTTCTAGGATTGCTATTTCTAGAACCCACCTCCTGTCAACCTTGATGTATGCCTCCCCTATTCTTGTTAATCTAAAAACAGCAGATCTAAAGAAACTTGATATATGCTATAACTGGCTTTTCCCGGTTAGGGGTCACCACAGCGGATCACCTTGTCCGCTCATGATTGGCAATGGAGTTTTACAGTGTCGAGTTGCCAGCCCAGCACCCAACCTTCCACAGAAGGCACACACACTCACACCTAGGGCCAATTTAGAGTATCCAATCCACCTACAGCATGGCTTTGGGATGTGGGAGGAAACCCACGTGACCACAGGGAGGACATGCACAGAAGGCACCCCAGCCGAGGATCGAACTGGAGAACCTCCAGCTGTGAGGTGACAATGCTAGCCGCTGCACCACCGCGGCCACCCTTGATATATGCTATAACAATATAGCTAAATTTGCTACTGTCTGTCCACATCATAAGCACCACTGTTACTCCTTAAAAAAACTATCTTGGCTAGAACCACCACAGCTATTATCATACAATCAACTAATCATGGCACATAAACTATTACATTAGGCTGAAAAAAAATCCAGCTCTGTTACACATATTAAATCCTTATGCTACCAGCCGTAATCTTAGATGAAAATAAATCACTACTACAAGTGAGCAAATCAACCAATACTGCTGGTGATTCTTTATATTGTCACAATGTAGCAAAAGTTTGGAATTCTCTTCCTCTTACTATTAGAACTACTATCAATGGTCATCAGTTTAAAAACTCCCTAAAAGGTTTCCTTAATGATGCATGGCTTTATTCATGTACTAGCCCAGGCTACGTTGCTGTAGAATTGCTTGCTCTTGCTATTCTAGCTCTATCCAACTAATTGCTATATTCAAATTTTCTTAAGTTTGTTATAGTTAACTGATTTTTTACATTAAAGAACCTGTACTTACTATATCTTTCAGTTGTGCAGCATATCTCTTAATCTGTCTTTTGAATTATGTATTGTCTGAAATATGTTATTGTTTATGGTGTGAAATTTCTGTAATAGTATGTATTTGTACTCTTAAGATGCATGTGGAGCTTTTCTCCTCAGGCCTCCGCTGAAAATGTTTTTTTTTTACACCCAGTTGGACTTTCCCGGTTACCAAATGTAAATAAATAATAACGTCACTACAAACAAAGTTTTGTTTTTGACTGAGGGAACAGCAACCTATGAAATAATCATAATATGTTCAGCAGTGCAAAGCACAAAATCCACTGCAACTGGTTTACAGAAGGATTGCCTATCAAAACATGATGTTTTCTGTGTTAATAAAGCATTAGCTTCTTGAATGTTCATAGATCCCAAAAGTGCAGTAAAACCCAGAAGCCAGATAGTACTTAGTACTTTATAAATCCACTTCCATAGGTTTGCAGCTTGGTTATAATGACTAAAAATGGGTCCCTTTCAGAAGAAAAGAGATGGTTGCACATTATTAGCTGGAAAGTATATAGAATAACAAATCTACAGTGATAGTACCAAATTCCAAGTTTGCAGATAACGAGACAAGTCTCTTACTTTCAGGAAGTACAAATATAGAGTTAATATAATGAGCCACAAAACCATCACTGTTAATTTTATAATTATCACATATATATATGATCATGGGTAAGAAGTAGAATAAATAAAGATGAAAAGTTTAATCCATTATAGTAAGAGCCTGCTATCATGAACGGACAGTTTCTCATCATCTCCCTGGCCAGCCTGATAGACATATCCATCCTGAGGGAAGGTAGCAATTGTCTCATGTATACTGACAAAGCATTTACTCCTGAAACAAATAATTTGTGTGACAGATGAAGCTACACTATGAAATCAGAAGGGAGATTCTCACATAAGAACAAATCAAATGCCAAACAGATTGTCAGCACAGAGTCTATATTGCCATATTGAATGGTAAGAATGTCGAACGCTCATATGAGAGAAAACGCACCAGAATTAACTTGCTATTGTGGGGGGCAGCACCCCCCACACCCCCCACTAAATATATATTCCAACATTGATGTCACACTACAGTGAGGAAAGGGCAAATATTCCAATCCTCACTGTACTGTGACCCCAAAAAACAAGTTCATTCTCGTGCATTTTTGCTTATATGAGCATTCGATATTTTAACCATTTGATATGGTAATATAGACCCATCAGCACATACACACTTATCATACTAAATAAGGACACGACACATAAAGCCATATATGCAGAGGTACTCACTATTAACTTACCAAAAGATCAGAGGCCTCAGAAAAAAAAAACACTTACACACATAACAATGCAAAAAACAACCACAACACATAATAACATGCACCAGTGTCTCAACAAATAAGTCCATAAGGCAAAACAACACAAAACCTAATGTATTGGTCATAGGTAACTCCATTGTGAGACACACAGATGTTACCCTCACTAGGCTGCATAAGGAACAGGTTACGGTTAGCTGCCTCTCAGGTGCCAGGATCACTCAAGTCACTCAAGCACTCAAGTCACTCACCATAAGTACCAGTATGGCTCTGTCACAGACCATTGTGTTTAAACAAAGGCAGGGCATGGCAATGGGGGCATGCTGTGCCCCCGTTTTTGCCAATATTGTGTTATCACAATGGGAGGACTTATACATCTTCAACTCAAGGTTTAAAGACGTGGGCTTTATACGGAAGATATCTGGATGACTTGGTGCTATATTGGAAAGGTAGAGAGGAGGAATTAAATGAATTATTTTCTTATATTAATGGTACAACCACAGTTTTAAGATTTGTTATGAATAAGGATGAAGATAAATTAAACTATTTAGATGTGACTATTAAAAAAAACTATGAGAAGAAGGCCTTTACTTCACATTTGTATAGGAAGCCCACCTATTCCAATTGGTTGTTGCATTTTCAAAGCTAGCACTCAGTGCATCAAAAGAAAACCCTGGTAAAAGGACAATATGTAAGACTAACTAGGATGGTCTCAGAAAGGGAAGATTTCTTAAAGGAATGTACAGTTCTTAAAGAAATGCTTGTTAAGAGAGGATACCCTGATAGTTTCATTGACAATATAGCCAAAGAGGTGATAAGGAAAAGAGACGGGGATACCTTTCAGTCCTTATTATTTACTGTAATGTGGGGGACAATGAATTGGAGACAAGTAGGCACACTGATTTTGGTAGGGCTTTGGTTTTGCTGTTTAGTTTGGATTTTTTTTGAGATAAGGAACACTGTGGTCAAATTTTGGAGAATTTTTAATATGGACACTGATGTTAGAGCAGTGTTGGGAGACAAACTGTTAATCGTATATAAAAAAGGCATTTCCTTGAAAGGGATGCTAGAAAGACCAATAAGGAAATCAACACTAGGGGGCAGTTTTAAGTGTGGGAGATGCCCACAGTGCTCGAGTATGGTTGATAAATAGAGAATAACCATTAAGAATTATGGGACTATTATCCCTGGTAAAAAAATATTATTGTTATTCTAAGGGTGTGGTCTACATTGCAGTCTGCACATTTTGTGCAGGATTCTATGTAGGCAAAAGGAAAAAAGGCCTTGAGACAAAGAATTTATCAGTACTTGTATGACATCAAACATAAGAATGAAAACAATGCATTGTTTAAACATATTAAGGAATACCCCACGCACAAATTTAAGTTCTGTGCTATAGATCATGCAGACTTGGGGACCACTTGATGAATTTTTAGAATATAAAGAGTTGAAATGACAAATTGTGACCAATGCCTGTCATCTACCTGGGCTAAATGATAGACTGTCCTTGTGTTCTTTGTTAAAATTGAAATCATTATATTTTTTATGATCAGTTTCATCAAATAATTTTTTTATAATAATATATAGTTTTGGTTTTGGATTTTTTTTCCATTTCATTTTATAGTGAATTTGGAGAATAGGTTGGGATGTAACATGATTTTAACCAATGAGGAATTGAAGGGGTGTATTTAAGGAGTACTTTTAATGAGGAATGTTATTCTGATGAAGTCAAGTGATTTTTTATAAAAGCGCTAAATAAATTGTTCTTTTTTACGTTCAGAGTGTTAGTGGATTTGTTGGCTGTGTTATCTATATCTTAATTTTTATCGTTGGTGGTTTTGTGTTCATTGCCAGTTTGTGCTGTTATGAATAGAGATGAACAGCAGAACAATAATGCCAGCACGAATTTACAGGCTGTACTACAGTCTCTTTCTGTTTTAGCAACTACTGTTGCTGATCTAGCTTTGAAAGTCAACAGACTTATGGACAGTAATGGCCTGGATTCAACTAATGGAAGGGGTATAATCACTTTACAAGCGGTGGAATCCTCATTAATTACTCCTGCACAAAGGATTCGTAACCCAGACAACAGGCTGGCGGTGTGGCTCTTCCGAACATGAGTAATCCATCTACTCATTGGCGAGACAGTCTGGGAAGAGGTGATGATATTTCAGCATTCTCGGTTGAGCAGTGGCTCAGGAATAGTACAGACTGGGTAAACAATGGCATGAACACGAATGGAAGTAATGACTCATTAGAGCAGCAAATACGGATTTTTTAAAGATTTTATTTTCAAGTATAAGAAAATCCAGTTAGAGAACAGCTATTTCTAGGAATGTCTGAAGCGTGAACACGTCCCTAAGGGTCTTCGTATGTGGCGTTATCCTATCGGATTAATTAAGAACTCGCAGCTACACCAGGACTTATTGAGGTATTTCAACAGGCAAGGTTGTGCTCTTATTGAGCTATTAATGATGGACAATAATAGGAAAATGGCTTTATTAATTAATGACATTAATAAATTGGACTCTAGTATTAAAAATGATGTGTTTGAACAAAAGAAATTAGAATTTCACAATGTTTTTTTAATTGTCAATAATGACTTGGTTGAGCTTAGAAATAGGAAAGAAAAAAAACTAATAAGCGACAAAGTAGAATATGATGGGGCAAGGCCTACCCTGACCCACCATTGGGGCAACAAGACAGATATTTTGAAGGTCAAATTGAACAAGTAGTGGGCCCAGACTCTGGCAATTTTGACAACAATGGTAATGATGAAGAGGCCCCTTTAGAGTCTCTACCTCTTAGGAGATCAGCTTGATTGATGAATCAGAGGAACCAAAAAAGGGAATTGGAGGTATAAAGGAGACAGATATCAGGGTCAACAGATAGGGAGAGGGAATCAAGGGATTAGAAAAGGTCCATATCAGAGATAGTTTCTGACTTAAATGAAGATTATTTGCACAATGAAGAGTGTCAGATTGTTAAAAATATTGGGGGTGGACTTCAATATTTACAGTTTAAGTGAGGCTTTCTGACTGAGCTGAATTGTTTTCAAGAGGCCTAAATGTTGTACCTGCAAGGGAGGTGAATGTTACGGATACCATTTTACAATTAAAATTATATACTAGGCAATTAAATTTAGCATTACATTTCTCACAAGGTCCTAGTTTTTTGGTACCTAACAGTCAGCTCCATAGACCTAGTACATTTATCCCCCCTGCACATTCAATGATCCAATTGTTTGAGAACCTTTGTGATAAAGATGTCAGGGACTTGTCCCACAAACACAGTAACTACTTAACTAATTTAACCAGTGAGGAGGCTGTATTGCTTCGGGATATTATTGGCAACAAGGAGATAAGAATCATGAAACCTGACAAGGGTCGGGGACTTGTTGTAATTTATATGAATGATTACAATAGTAGAATGATGGACCTGTTGTACAGTGAGACATATGCTGAGATTTCACGTAATGAGTTAAACATCGCATATTGGAATATCGATTTAACTATTGATGAGTTGTTGTTTAATGGGCAAATTACCTTCAATGAACATGAGTTTTTAGAAACACCTCATCCTAGGATCCCTACTATCTTTGGGATTCCTAAGATCTACAAGTCCATCTCTAACCCACCCTTACATCCTATTGTAGAGGCTAAAGCTTCAATGACTTTCTGTTTAGTGAAGTTTATTGACAACAAAGTTAAGTATGTTCTTAATAATAGAACTACTTTGTTTAGAGATTCTTGGGATTTTTTAGTTAGAGTCAAGGCAGATATGTATGATGACAATTTAATTATGGTCACTATAAACATCTGTGACCTCTTTTCTGTCATACCACATGATGAAGGCTTTGAATGGTTTTATGATTTTCTTTGTGTAAACAGTAATCAAAGTCATACTACTATATTGACTATTAGATCATGTATGGAACTTGTCCTGGAGAACAATTTTATTAGTTATGAAGGTCACTTGTTTAAAGAAAGACAGGGTGTGGCAATGGGGGTATGCTGTGCCCCGGTTTTTGCCAATATTTTGTAATCACAATGGGAGGACTTATACACATTCAACTCAAGGTTTAAAGATGCGGGCTTTATATGGAAGATATCTTGATGTCTTGGTGCTATTTTGGAAAGGTGGGGAGGAGGAATTAAATGAATTCCTTTCTTATATTAATGGTACAACCACATTTTTAAGATTTGTTATGAATAAGGATAAAGACAAATTAAACTATTCAGATGTGGCTATTAAAAAAAAACTATGAGGAGAAGACCTTTACTTCACATTTATATAGGAAGCCCACCTATTCCAATTCTTTGTTGCATTTTCAAAGCTAGCACCCAGTGCACCAAAAGAAAGCCCTGGTAAAAGGACAATATGTAAGACTAACTAGGATGGTCTTAGAAAGGGAAGATTTCTTAAAGGAATGTACAGTTCTTAAAGAAATGCTTGCTAAGAGAGGATACCCTGATAGTTTCATTGACAATATAGCCAAAGAGGTGATAAGGAAAAGAGACGGGGGTACCTTTCAGTCCTTATTATTTACTGGTAATGTGGGGGGCAATGAATTGAAGACAAGTAGGTGCACTGATTTCGGCAGGGTTTTGGTTTTGCCATTTAGTTTGGATTTTTTTTGAGATAATGAATATTGTGGTCAAATTTTGGAGAATTTTTAATATGGACACTGAAGTTAGAGCAGTGTTGGGAGGCAAACCGTTAATCATATATAAAAAAGGCATTTCCTTGAAAGGGATGCTAAAAAGACCAATAAGAAAATCAACACTAGGGGGCAGTGTTAAGTGCTTGAGTATGGTAGAGTAGTTTTAATAAGGAATGTTATTCTGATGAAGTCAAGTGATTTTTGACGAAAGCGCTAAATAAATTGTGCTTTTTTACATTCAGAGTGTTGGTGGATTTGCTGGCTGTGTTATCTACATCGTAATTTTGTTCGTTGGTGGTTTTGTGTTCATTACCAGATAGGCCTTGCGGGGGTGAATGACTTGAGGCATACCTCACTGGACTGCATGAAGAGAGATATGACTGAGCTTTCAGATTATGTATCACAGGCAGCTGTATGCGTAGCCTTAAGCAGCATTCTACCTTCTCCAAGGATGATGCAATAATACTAACAAAAATCACTGACTAACAATTAGCTTAACTTCTGGTGTCAGTCCAAGGGGATCCAATAACAGTCAGCCTAGGAAGACATGATTGACAAGCCACACTACTTTGACAGAGATGGTCTACACCTGTCTTATCTAGCTTTTGGATACTGGCAAAGGCATTAGCCACCCCTATTGTGCTTTTTTTAGGCAGTGTCAAAATAATGAACTTCTCAACATAACAAAATCCTCTCTAGATAAACTCAAGGTACTATTGCTTAATGATAGTAATCTAAACAAGAAACTGCACTCCCTGGAAGCACTCCTCACTTTGGAAGATGCTGACATCTGTGCTGTCATTGAGAGATGGTTCAAAAGCATGAAAAGTACCCAGGCCATGCAAGGCTACAATGCCTTCTATGCATTCAAACCACAAACTGAACATGAAAAAAAACAAAGGAGATGGTGTATCCATCTTCATTAAGGATAAGGACACCCAAAACTGATCAAGCAGTATGACTGTCTTGAGCTACTCCATGTCCAATTAACTATAAGCAAAGCCCCCTACCACATCATAGTTAGTTATAGGGCCCCACCATGAAGCAGGAAAAGTATATTGCATACCTCAACTTACTGGAGCCACTTGCCATGCAGCCCAACATGTTACTCATAGGTGATTTTAATTGTCCTACCATCCACTGGGAAGCATAAGTGACCAGAAATATGCTAGCTCAGAGGTTCCAGAACTTTGTCAAAGCAAATGCTCTGGAACAGCTAGTCAGCCCACCCATAAGAGGCTCAGATGTCCTGCATAAAGTACTTATAACATGGGAGAGCACTGCCCCCCATGTGACGTCCTCCTTGGGAAGATCAGAACATGAATCAGTCTCATTACGAAATGTAAGACAGAGAGCCCAGTTGCTGCATATTTTAAAGAATATCATGGTAGCAATGTGGAAGGACAATGTGTAAGTTTATTAGAACAGGTTAAAGTGGATAGGTTCAATATTTCTGTGATGATTGGGGAGAGATGGGCGAAGGCTGCCAGCCTAGTCAAATAGAATTTGATGCATAATTCTATCAACTGTATAAATAAATGTAAAATACAGGCTTGTCTTTCTAAGTGTAAGAAAATACTGTAAAATGTAAACCAAGATTGTTGCAACATTGCCATCTGCTGTAAGGAAAACCAAGACAAGTATTTCAAATGTGTCTTTTTAAGTTGAAAAGATCTTATGAATCTCTTTAATGTTTTACAATTCGGATCCAGTGTGGCTGGATGAAGGTTTCATGCCCATTGTTTTAAGGCTAAAGTTTATGACCAGAATTTAGATGCGAAATGTCTTCTAATGTTGTTTCTGTGCAGGTTTTAGATAGCTAAATAATGCAGTTTGTGGCCTGAGAACTCAGACCAGGTGTTAAGATGATGCAATATGAATACTGGGAAAACCTAAGTGTCAAAATGATGTAATTTAGGAGGGCCTTAGAGACATGTTTGTTAGTAATGTTTTAAATACTATTTCGCACAAGAGACTGGGAGCATTTTGATCTTGGATATCCACTTATCAGCACTCTGCCTTGTGCTCACATGTATGTTTTAGCACTGTGATTTCTTGTAGAAATAGTTAAAGCTAGTAAAGATTAATGAGGAATTTTTCTTTTAAATCAGACCTGTCCTACTGTATTATTTTAAGTTTCTGTGTGATCTCTGAACTCTTAGATATCTCTGTGGTGTAGTAGCTTTGTCTTGTGTTTTAATTATTTATTATTAAATATTTTTATAAAACCTTCTACCTGTGGCTGATTTGTGTAGAGA
Source organism: Protopterus annectens (assembly GCF_019279795.1). Lineage (NCBI taxonomy): Eukaryota > Metazoa > Chordata > Ceratodontiformes > Protopteridae > Protopterus > Protopterus annectens. The sequence continues at coordinate 1,314,745,909 of NC_056745.1, read as the reverse complement.
TAAGCTCTAGAGTACATTGCATATTTATAGAGGTTATTGTAATAGGCCACTCTAAAGTAAGCCTTGACTGTTAGTCATACTACCATTGGATTATAATATTGCACAGTAATAATTGGACACCCTTTTAACGGCCTTTTAGTAGCCGATATTATTAGTTGGGTATTGGCAGTAATTACTACCGTATAGTCTGGGTAAAGGGGCACAGCTGGAAAATCTGTGTCAGCCTTTCCCAGGAGTGTCTGTGAAGTAGTATAAATACTTATCTCAAAGTGTGTGTGTGTTGTGTCAGCTACTTGGGCAGGGACATGAAGCACTGCTTGGACAGAGAGGGTACTGGAGGTTTTAGCTTGCCCAGCTAGGCTGAGACCTGGACCCTACAGCTGTGCCAGTGGGGAGTCTTATTGGGGACCTGGTGATCCAGGGATCAACCAGCCCCAGACTGACTGTGATCTCTGTGTGCACTTAAGGGAAATTGTACTTTACTGTATGTATTAACTATCCTTTCCTCTTCTATGAGATGACCTCCCTGGTGTTAGTGGTGAGGATTGAGGCTCCTTGATTGCTGGGCCAGGGCACGGTCGTCACAACTTCCCTTTATTTATATATTAAAGTATGAAACTTTAGTCCCCATGGGACTTAATAATGTAATTGGAGGGTTTTAATTGGGTAAATATTTTGTAATGATATAATTACTTTAGTTATTTTGTTGAGTAATTAGGGGAAATTGTTTTGTATATAAAGGATGTGTGCTAGTTGTGTTTTTTATACTCTGAAAAGGCTTTTTAGCCGAAGTGCTAAGAGAGATTTTATCTGAATAAAATACTACACTTTACAAAACTGCTTGTTGGATTCCTAGTCATGTGTGATCTGTTTTTGCTGCAGATGTAAAAGAAAAGTTCATGGAGAAGGTTTTGTTTAGTTTAGGAACAGTATATTAATGAATTGATCAAGGGCTAACATGAAGGAGCTGGTCCCCAGTAACACTATGGTCTGTGATCATGGGAGATAACCGATATAATAGACCATATTTTTCTCTAACAAAAATCAATTGACACATAAAAGAATATATTTTTAATCTGGATATTGTATGGTTGTAGTTCTGTACTAGTGAGTGCATCACAGTGCAGGAAATAAGTACTGTTTCCTGTGCCCCTTCATACCCCCCCCGAGAGATATACGATTATCCATTGATAATAAGTCTAGTGAGGTACATACCCCATTCCAATGACTAGAAAACTGTGATTAAAAACATGTGCATATATATATACATATACCAAAATAAATATTTACTGTTTTAGTAATATCACAAATAATCACTACAACATGAAATACTTTAAATATCCCTCTCCTATCGATTTTATCATCTACTTCCTCAGTACCCTGCAACAGGCATTATCTATTTTCTTGTGTGTGTGTGTGTGTGTGTGTGTGTGTGTGTGTGTGTGTGTGTGTGTGTGTGTCTGTCTAAGGGGTAGAAAGGGCTGGGATGCTATTTTATGGGAAACCCAAAAGTACAGTTGTGTACACTTACCATAAATGTACATGTTCAAGTGTATTCACTGTTGCAGTCATTACATTTGGGTTATCTGCTTGTCAGGTAGCTCTCAGTTGGCCTGATTAACAAAGTCTTGGGTCCTGTATTGGTTGCTGTCCCTTCTTCCATGACGTCAGGTCATCAGGGGTATAAATCATACAGCCGATGCCATTATATCAGTTTTTCTTGCCCCAGATATCAGGTGCCCCCCTAATGGGAAGCAATTAAATATAAAAGTACAATGGTACACCTCCAACAAAAAAGCAAATACACCAAAAAGCTTTTAAGCATAGTAAAGGAAAGTAGAGGTGTAACCAAAAGAAGTTAGGGGGCTGGAGGGAGGGTAACCAGGACTGCAACAGTGAATACACTCGAACATCTAAATTTATGGTAAGTGTACACAACTGTACTATGTTCTTTGTGTTTCACTGTTGCAGTCATTACATTTGGGTAGATTCCTAAAGCTATGGTTGGGAGGCAGAATTTAAATAGCATTAGGACCAGCTATAAGGCTCTGCAAGACTGCAGTGGCAAAGCCATCTCTGGATCTCGAGAAAATTGGCAAATGATAATGTTTGGTGAAAGTATGTATAGAACTCCAGGTAGCAGCTTCTAGGATGTCCCTGGTAGGGACACCTCTGAGAAAGGCTGTAGAGGTAGATGCAGCCCTGGTGGAGTGAGGTCTGATCCCCTGGGGGATAGGTTTTCCATGGTGCTTATAGCAGAAATGAATGCAATGGCTTATCCATTTAGAAATGGTTTGCTTTTTAATAGCCTTCCCCTCTGCCCCTGCAGCAAATGTCACCAGCAGTTGTTCAGATTTCCTTTGTGGTTTAGTCCTGCCCAAGTAGAATCTAAGTTGTCTGTGCACATCTAAGGAATGCAATATCAGTTTCCCTTTGTTCTGAGGATTGGGAAAGAAGGTTGGCAATGAATGGACTGATTAAGAGCCACACTGGATACCACCTTGGGCATGAAGGATGGATTGGTTCAGAGGGACACCCTGTCTGCATGAAAGATGATGAAAGGCTCCACTACTATAAGGGCCTGTAAATTCAGATACCCTTCTAGCTGAAGTGATTGCTAAAAGGAAAGCTGTTTTCCAAGAAAGAAATTTTAAGTCCGCAGTAGCAGCTGGCTCAAAAGGAGGTAGAGTGAGTTTCTCCAAAGCAAAGTTAAGGTCCCAGGCAGGGGTCAGAGCTCTCCTGGCTGGTCTCAAATTTTTTGCCCCTCTGAGGAACTGCTTGAGCAGTAGATGAGAGAAGAGGGGAGGTTCTGTGTTATAATGAGCTGAAATGGCTGAGGCATAGATTTTTAATGGAGGAGAAAGACAGGCCCTTGTGAAGCATCTCAGTTAAGTATTGTAAAATCTGAGGTAAATTGGGTGCTGCTGTACTCATCCCTTGAGATTGGTTCCAGGCAGAGAATATTTTCCATCTTTCAGCATAAGATTTTCTAGTACTAGGCCTCCTTGCCTCTAAAATGATATCCATCACAGGTTTACTGAGGGATTGTAAAGGGGAGATTAGGTAATTAGCCAGGCTGCAAGGTTCAGTGTTAGAAAGTGAGGGTGCAGAATCTGGTTCTCCTGCTGGGACAACAGGGAAGAAGTCTGAAGCAGGTACCATGGGGTAACCGTGACACACTGCGCAGGAGGGGGTACCAGAGTTGGTGTGGCCAGCCTGGAGCAATCAAATCATCCTTGGTTTGTCCTGTTTGATTTTTAGTAGTACTTTGGAGAGCAGAGGCAGGGGGGGTAGGCATAGGCTGATAGGTTTTTCCAGCTGAAGGACAGAGTATCCACTTTCCAGGCTTGTTTGTGGGGAGTCCTTGTGCAAAATTTGTCCAATTGGTAGTTCTGGGGAGAGGCACATAGGTCTATATCTGGGCTCCCCATTTGCTTGTCAACATGTTGAAAATCCTTGGTTCCAGTTTCCACTCATGTGGGTCAATGAGGTTTCTGCTCAGTCCGTCTACCAGTGTATTTAATTTTCCTGGCAAGAATTGAGCTTGTAGGTGCACTTGGTAGCTCAAGGCTGTGTTTCACAATGCCATGGCTAGTCTGTAGAAGGGGTAAGAATGTGTACTCTCCTACTTGTTTATGTACCACATAACAGTGGTGTTATCCGTCTTTACCATTAGTTGTCCTGGAAGAATGTGGTCCTTGAAAGCTGTCAGAGCATTCTGTACAGCTAACATTTCTTTTGGATTGATATGCAGGTGCATTTGACTTGGGTTCCATTTGCCCTGAATGCACTTCCTTGCCAGGTGAGTCCCCCATGCATAGTCTGATGCATCTGTTGTTAGGGTTTGGTTGGCAGGGGGTGGTGTGAAAGGTAGTCCCTTGTTTTGGTGGCAGGCCTCTGCCCACCAAAGGAACTCTAGGCGTAGGCAAGGTATGATAGGAATCATTGCTTCTAGATCCTGGGAATGTTGACACCATAGGCTTTTTAGATACCACTGTAGTTTCCTCATATGCAGTCTTGCATATGGAATTAGAAGAATGCAGGAGGCCATGAACCCCAAGGCTTGCAGTATTTGTCTTGCAGATAGCAGGGTTTTTGTGGCCACTTGTTTGAAGTAGGTTGTCAAATGAATTTGTTTCTCTGGCGTGAGGTAAGCCATCAGGGAAGTTGTATTCAAGCTTGCTCCCAATTTGTTGACAGGGTACCAGGTGAGATTTCTTTTTTTTTATGGTGTACCCCAGACAGGTTAGAACCCTTTGTACAAAAGCCAGATGATTCAAAAGTATGTCCTGGCTTTCTGCCTGAATTAGACAATCATCCAGGTATGGGTATATTTGAATATTTCTTTGCCTGCAAAATGCAATAACTAGAGCTAGGCACTTTGTGAATACCATGGGTGCAGTAGATAAGCCAAAGGGCAGTGCAGAGAATTGATAGTGTGTGTATTGATTTGGATGTGCAGGTATGCTTCTTTTAAATCTAGTGTTGCCAACCAGGCGTCTTTGCCTAGCATAGGAAGCAACTGGTGAAGAGTCAGCATCTTGAATTTTGGAATCTCCAAAAAGGTGTTTAGAGTAGACAGGTCCAGGATAGGATGCCATGAATTGTCTTTTCTGGGTACCAGGAAAAGTCTTGAGAAGAAACCTTGTCCCTTTTCCTCTTCTGGTACCAATTGAATAGCCCCCATGCTTAAGAGAGAAAGTATTTGGTTTTGGGCCTCTGCCCACTGATTTGGGGGGTAGGTCCAGCCACCCGTTTGGTGTTGGCAACGTGTGGAAATGAAATCTGTATGCCTGGGACACTATATTTAAAACCCATTTGTCCTAGGTAATGAGTTCCCAATTCTTTGCTTGAAGAGCAATCTTTCCCCCCAAAGGGGCAGTCAGTTGATAAGTGCTTGGAAATTTTAAAAGAAAGTCATTGTGACAGTTTACCATAGGGGGGAGTCTTATTACTCCCAGATTTGGAAGTGGAGGCCCCTCGCTGCTTAGTCCTGTGTGTTCCCTGGGACTGAAACTTGAGGCTTCTGCTGTGTCTGGGTTTGGCTTGAGAAGACCTGGAAGGGGGTGGAAAAGACCAATTTTTAGAGGGCCAGTGCCTACTAAATCTAGAAGGCTGAACTTGTAAGAAATCTTTAACAGTTTGCATAGATTTAGCTTTATCTTCCCTCTTTTTAAGAACTTCCTCAGCCTTGTTGCCAAACAGGCGGTCCTGATTTAAGGGAGCATCCAACAATTTAGCTTTAACATGATCAGGTAAAGATTTCTCCTTAAGCCAAGCATGCCTTCTGAGCATAGACTCAGTAACAGCAGCCCTGCAAGAGGCCTCTAATGAATCAAAACCACATTGCAAAGTATGTTTTCCAACCTGTTCAGCAGAATACAGTGTTGTTGTTTGTCTTTTCGGCTTTTCCCGGTTAGGGGTCACCACAGCGGAACTCCGGTCCGCTAATGATTGGCAGTAGATTTTTATGGTGCTGAGTTGCCAGCCCGACACCCAACCTTCAGCAAAGGCATGCCCTTTCACGCATGTCTTTCGGAGGCCACTCGACCACGGGGAGGACATGCAGACTCCACACAGAAGGCACTCCAGCCGAGAATCGAATAGGAGAACTTCTTGCTGTGAGGCAACAACGCTACCACTGTACCACTGCGGCTTGTTCAGCAGAATGCAGTAAATCCTGTAATTGTTTATTTTCCAGACAATCAGGAATCAACATCATTTTCTGTTTAAGCAATCCAATAACATGTTGCTGATACGTTAACATAAGAAACTGGCAGTTTAAAGCCCTAATGGCCAAGGTTGCAGAAGTGTAAACCTTCTTACCCCATCTATCCAGCACCCTGGAGTCTCTATCAGAAGGGGTAGGATTTGTAGCAGTAGAAGCCTTAATGCCCTTGGGCCCCTGAGAAATAGTCTCTGGATCCGCAATAGGATTTTTAAAAAGGAACTTGTGTGACTCAGGGACCCTGTAGTATTTGTCAGGTCTTCTGGGAGCAGGAGGCAAGGAATCAGGGGCCAAACTAGATTCCGAAAAAGCATAATCAACAATGTCTAGTACAGGAGGAATAGCTAAAGGCCTATGCTGAGGCAGGAGTAAGAAATCCCTGAGCCTCTTTTTTGAATCAGAAAAGTCCTGGCTTTCCCAGTGGAAATGGTCCCTTAGAGTATGTAAGGTTTCACCAAAAGAAACATCTTCTGGAGGGGAAGCAGAGGGAATAGAGTCCTCTGCATCAGAATCCTCATAAGTAGATAAGGGCAAATCCAGATCATCAGAAGAATCAAAAAAAAACAAAATCCTGGTCAGAAGATCCATAAACAACTTCAGTCCTAGGCTTCTTAGAAGGGGAGGGGGTTGGCTACCCCTGATTAGAGTTATTAGATCTTCAGCCATTCTTATCATTTATTTTTTAGGCATATAAGCCTGAGCATGTGGCCTGGGCATCAGTTTTTTAGGCATGGTTCGAGATTTAGGCCTAAGTGAAGAAGGAGGCGTCGGTTTAATATGCAAGCCCGTAGGCCTGAATACACCCTCAGAAGCCGATGCCTGCACAGTGGCTCTGGACCCATCCAAGGTAGAGACATCCACGGGTTCCACAGTTGAAGCATCTCGCGGCATACTGGACTCCGAATGGGTCTCAGTAGAGGCATGCAAATCAGAAGTAGCGGGTCTCAGGGGCTGCGAAAGCACCTCCACTGAGTACCGGCGAACTGGCGACTGGCTTAGGAGAAGCGTCGTTTGCAGTTTTGGACCTCGGCGGCCTGTCTCTGTCTTTATCTTTGCATTTTTTCAGAATTCCAGTAGTCGGATGGCTAACCAACGACATTTCTGGATAATTAAACTGAAAACAGAAATATTTAGAGGCGAAAATATACCGACGACGGATAGTGCGCTGATTAAATAAAGCACAAAACTGACAGCAAGGTACGTCGTGGTCAGGGCTTAGGCAAGGAATACAGTACAAATGAAAATCTTTATGAAGAATTTGGTTTCCATAAGTAATGCAATTATTAACTTTTACTGACATTGGTAAGGAGCAAAAAAAAGTTTCCCCAATGGGGTACTTAGCTTTAGTTGAAGACTTCGGTTCTGAAACTCAAAAACGAAATTTTCAGGAGTCTGCCGACCGGCACTTGTGAACTGCTTCTGCTTCGGGCACCGCACGGCAAGAAAGACTGATGTAATGGCGTCGGCTGCATGTTTTATACCACTAACTACCTGACGTTATGGAAGAAGGGACAGCAAATGACGCAGGACCCAAGACTTTGTTAATCAGGCTGACTGAGGGCTACCTGCAAGCAGATAACCCAGATGTATTTACTGCAACACTGAAACACGAAGAACATCACAGAGTTCTGTTTATTTCAAAGTCTGCTTTAGAAAATGTGTCATGTTTCTGGAAGTCAGTCAGGTTTTAACAGATGTAAGAGAATAATATCCTTCAGATCAGACCTTTAACTGCTGAAACAGGAAGCTATACTAACATGACATAAACATTCCTACTGACTAGAGTAATGTGACAACTGCTCAGTTTTAAGAGCTTGGCATTTCTCTCATCATTAATAACCCCAGTGGTATTTATCACCTTCTTCCAAACTGAAATATGTTTCTGTTTTCAGGGCAACATATCATAAAAAACAAAAGATATCAAAAAAGAAAGCAACTATGTCACACTAAAGGGAATTAGTTTAACAGTATATTAGGTCATGAGATGTTACTGTACTTCATTGTGTAATTGTGGGTGTGTGTCTTGTCAGTCCACATTTGGATACTAAGAAATTACAAGCAACTTACGTACTCAAGTGTCTAATAGTGGGTCAGCCTTAATAAGATGCTGTTGTGCCAGTGGGTTTATATGGCTAATAACTAAATAAAATAAATCAAAATGTTGACCTGTTTATGAATACACTGTTCACGTGTTTGTCTGTTAACTCATAACTAGACTATTCTATACTTTGAGGGATGTACTCACTGTAACTTTTTTTTTTTTTTTACAATTGATTATTCAGAATAAAGAAGTAGACAATTTGCTACACATAAAACTAAATGTAACAAACATCAGTAATGGAGTATTCGGACTTTTATACTTTTGCTGACTTACTAAGTTTTAAGTATTATACCTTGAGTCTAGTGTTTTACCTCCTCTCTCTCAATATTTTTCATGTTATATTGCATAAGGGGAGATCAAAGAAAAAGGAGCAGTATTTTCATCAGAGAAATTACAACAAATACTATTATGCTTTTCATCCATAAGCTATAAAATATGCATTTAATTTTACATACGTAACCTGGTTGTCATTCTGATTATTTCTAATATGTACAGTATTACAGAGTTGGGGAATAGGGATTCTGAATATTTCTGATCTTGTATAATGACTTTTAAAGCAATGAGTATGTACAACATAAGCAGATGTTGTGGCCTTTAGTCTATCTAACATGTGCAAAGTGAAGAAATGTGAAAGGACTTACCTTAATCCTGTTGCCTGCTATCTCAAAGCATGTTTCGTAATGTCATATTTGGAAGCAGTTGCAAAACTAATGCAGCAAAATCCATCTGCATTCATTGATTCAGACACTGAAATACATTACTAATGCATATCAGCAGTCTCTTCTCAGGTGTAAGAAATACCTCTGATAAAAAACATGTATTGCCCTCAAGATTCAATGCCCATCATCTGTTCCACCAGAGAAAAAGTTGCGACCTCCTTTGTTTTTATTTACATTGTGCTTATTAAAAAACTCCAGCTATACTCTGTCGCATATCGTCTACTCAGAGGTGATCTCTGCTTAACATACAAGGCCATGTCAAACCCAGAGCTGTTGGACATGCTACACTTAAAGAAATCCCAATCTCTCAGAGCCACACTCCAGGGATATAAACCTTGCCATCACAATAAACAAAACATCCTGGAGGGATAGGTTCCTGACCCAGCGACTCCCCAGACTCTGGAATAGATTGCCCATACATGTCAAGCAGAGTGCCTCTTTGGACCTCTTCAAGAGGAACCTTGACGATTGGATGGGAGAACGGAAATTCACCCCGGGGATTACGTCAGTTGCCCTGCTAGAAAGGGGTCCAAGGAAATAAATAGTGTGGGAAGAAATAGCCAGGGAATTTTTATTTATTTTATTTATTTAACATTTGTTGACCGGGAAAGTCCGACTAGGTTCCACAGATCCTGTTTTCAGTGGAGGCCCGGGGAGAAATGCTTCAGAAGCATGTATTTAGAATGTGGGAGGAAACCGGAGTACCCGGAGGAAACCCACGCGAACGCAGGGAGAACATGCAAACTCCACACAGAAGGCACCCCAGCTGAGAATTGAACCAGAGAACCTGTTGCTGTGAGGTGACAGCATTAACCGCTGCACCACTGCGCCGCCCAATTGAAGAGAATTGTTATGGCTAGGCTTGTATAGGTCTTAGGGCTGATAGCTTAGTACCAACCTATGAACCTATCTTTCTTTCTTGCTTTTTAATTCCTACATTGCCTAAATTTCCCCCTAAGGTTGAAATCTACTAAGGTGTTCTGATTCCTACTCCTGTAACATATTTACTGTACAGAAAGCCTCATTTTATTCCCCGTTAGTTAACGGATTTCTGATTTGTACACATGTGACCTGGGAAAATATTGTTTTGGAAATCGCCATGTTTCTAACTGTAAAAAGGACTGGAACTTTTATGTAGCTAATGGGAAATTTGGCTTTGTGCCAGAATGAACAGTCTAGAATATCTGTTTTACTTCATGCAAAGAAGTATACATTCGTAAGCACACAAGAGAGACTTCAATACTTCAGCACTTGCTTTTCACCTCAGCTTGTTTTTTAGGGACTAACAATATGGCCTTACCCAAAACAGGGTAACTGTAAGAACAGAAATAACCCTCTGCAGATTGGTAACTCTCTAGTCAGTATCCCAGTGGGCAAGGACTGACATTTGCTGTTCAGATTTAAACTGCATAATTACTGCCTAGTAATGACATATACGATATGAAAGTCCTGATCACCTTTTATGTTTTCTTCACGGTCAGAAGTACATAACAACCCCAAGACTCAGCTCTGTGGCACAAAAATGTGCGAATACTACCCTGCAATGTGATTTAAAAAGCTAGTAGTTTATTTTTTCAGTGTATATTGAAAAAAGCAGGTTATTCTTGATTATAACAAGCTACATGCATGAATAGCAAAAGCATTCTTGGTGTTTGATGTATTTTTAATGCTTAGCAGAATCAGACTTACAATTATGATGTTTGATCCCGACTTCACAGTATCACATTACTGCTCTGGTTAACAAATGATGAAATAAAGTAATAAATATACATTCTGATCACTTCAGGAGTATACTGCTACAGAGAGAAACATATCCCTTTTATATGTTGCTCAGCGTGTTCTCATTGGAGCATGCTTTATATTACATTGACCTAGAAGTCATGCGTAGCTAATCTGTACTCACTGTGAACCCTGAAATAGTGAATGGAACAAAAATGATTCTGAAATAAATGCTTTTATGCTGTTCTCATGTTCTCATTCAGCAGTGTGAAATTGAAAGATACTTAAAAGCCAGGCAAGCTAATTCAGTTTTACTTCCTGTAATTTGACAAAACTGTTTTATAGCCAATTAATTTTCAAAAATGAAGTAGTAATCTTAGCAAGTGCAGTTGGAAAAGGAAAAAAATCTCCTCTAAACATAGGTAAGCAATTAGACAAAAAGGACGCCTTTTAAAATGTTAATTTGCCCTCCTCCTCTTCCTTTCTTGCTATGCCACGATATAAACGTTACCATTAGCATAAACAGCTGTAACGCAATGCTTGAATGAGAGGGCCAACTGCAGATGTGCACAACAAATGCATTAACTAAGGGAAAGGGTTAACAAGCCACATGATGTTTAGTTTCATCTCCTTACTTTTATCAGATGTGTTATATTAACTTATTCAATAGCCAAGGGAAGAGGTACAGCTTAGAAAAAAGAAAAGATAACACCTACATTTAAAATGGCATTAAAATACTCTTCACTACTTAGGTAAATATAGGTCAGTTCAGCCCACTATCTTAATGCATAAATCGAATTTGCAATATATACCGTATTTCCAATCTTCTTGGCTAGTAGGGCAAGCCCATCCCTTCTCAGGTCTTAATGCCTGTCTAATGTTTAAGTACATGAACACATTATGTGTGAGTTTTTTGGGTGCCATAATTTAAAAGCTAGGCAGTAGATACAAAATGTTGGTTCCTAGTATTTATGATTTAATATATATTGTAAATGTATCTATTGCAAAATGCACAAACACTAGTAATGAGGCTGGTTAATGTGTGTGAGAACCTTAATCAATTGAAGCATGCAGCAAAATGAAGCAAAAAGGCCAAAAAAGATATTCTGATACAACACAAAGGAAATCTTGTGGTAGCCATGGCATTAAGTTGCTGTTTGCAAAGATAAGCAATGCTGACAGACAGGAATTATAAGCGATTGTTCATAGCAAAAGACTTCTAATAGTATTTATATTATAAAAGTATTTCTTGGCAGGGTGATTTTTTTGGCACAGCCAATGGATTTTAAAAATGTTGTAGCATCTGGTTCAGGGCTAGCTACTTGATAGTGTTAAAATTAGCTCTTGGTGACTTGGTCATGTTGAGTACTGAGTAGATATGGCACCCCAATGCCATGCAATATGGAAAAAATGGAAATGATAATGACAAACGTCTTCAAAACCAAAAGCAGCAAAGTGAACTTTTCAGGCATACATAATAGATGAATATTGCAACAAGTAATACACAGTAGATTTTGCATGTAGGCATCACTTAAATACATTAGTATTAAGGAATAACAATGGTATTCTATTATTAAATGCTCAACTTCTCAGTCCTTTTTTCCCCGATTTACTGTCCCTGCTATGAATAAACAATGCATTTAAAATATTTTAATGGACTATTTCTCTCCACTAGAACAGTACCTTACTGTACTATGATAGTTTCACTTTCAAAAAACTTTTATCCTGCCCTGGAAAAGATTGCTGCCATCTCCAATTCATTGATGTCATCAAGACCAATGAATACATGTAGTTTTCTGGCCAATTCCCTCCCCAAACTGACAACACCATGACCATCCTAAAAACCCACCCATGCTGTTATGTCACAGCTCCCTGGCTCTTCCCCTACCCATACAGAAATTAAATGCTAGAAAAAGGAAACAGTACATGAGTCAAGTCTCCTGCTGCCTCCTGCAGGTAGCAGCACAAATTACCCTTAGCACTTTGACAGCTTGGGAAGTTAGGTATGAAGGGGGGGGGGGGTGGAAGATGAGTCAAACTAGTACAATTCAGGTTTCACAAAAGACTGCAATTTAGCCATTATAAAAAGAAGCAGCAGTAAAAAGCACTATGAAAATAAGTTCTGTGGCATTTGCACTGTTTGTGTTTTAAGTAATCACTGAATGGCATGAAATGTTACTTAAAACTGACTGAAAAACAGCAGTGCATGCATGTAAAATCAATGCAGTGACAGGAGCTTTAGGAAGAAAGAAACCTGCATGATGTAATTTTTTACAGACAAGCACTTCATAGTGAGATACCTAGAGGCAGAGTAAACAATCAGAATTACTTCAAAATGCCAGTCCTCATGTGGTCAGACTCAGAAATTACATATAAAAATATTTAAAAACCTGTAAATCATCCCAGAGTGGTGTTAAAATATAAGAAACAGCAAACTATGATGAAATAAACATTTTTTTTGAATCTATGGGTGCGGTTATTCTTTAAGCAGTTTTTGTAAAAAAATAAATAAATAAATAAATATATATATACATATGATCATGTTCTTTTTAACTAACTGAGAAGCATTAAAAAGACCACACACTTAAACATTATTCAAATCGAGCAATACATTACACTATAAAGAAATACAACACATAGAAAACTAATTACACAAACTGAAAAGTGCCCATGTAAAATGTATTGAACAGAAAGAGCAGCTCCTAAAATAAAGCGCTTTAGGACCAGTATAAAAGTGAAGAAATAATAAGAGACAGTACTTATGTATAATATAATAAACACATTTTTCTGAGTGACCATCAATAAATCAAGCAACTTTGACTGTAACAATTCTCTACTGAAAGTAGTACACATTTTTGTGATACTAACAGGCTAACTTGAATATTTACATTATAAAGATCAATACCTTTTAGTGCACATAATTTGAAACAGGAACTAACAACACAATGCAATATTTTAACAGAAGTATTCTTTGCATGGATCTGTTCTTAATTGCCAGCACTCTACCACAAATGAAACCTAAAAAGAAACATTAAAAGATGCTATTTAGAAATACTGGATCATTTCAATTCTTGCTGAAGGTCCAAAATTGCAGAGCTCATGCAAACTATTTAGGTAGATACTGTGTAATCATCCCATCAACTCATCATATAACATTTAAGCTGCAGCATACTGACATTTTATAAAATAACATGGTCACTGAACCATTTTTTATTTTATTTTAACAACTTTATTGAATTATCACTTACCACATAGGCAAACTTACATTTATGTAAAAGAAAACAAACCATATTAATATGTTCACATCTACAAACATTTTACAATGCATATAGTCTTCTGTATAATTATCATCAATTTAAAATTAAATTGCTAAACTCCTGCCTTCCCTTAAAGCTCACCCCCTCCAAAACATTATTCTGCATGTATTGTTTCCACAATTTTTTTCTATGTAATTTGTTCCTACCATTTTGTAAAGATCCCATTTCACGTTCTTTTATCTCTGTCACAATATTTACTACTTCAAATACAGTTGGTATAGACTGATTTCCATTTTCTAGAAACTGCTTTTTTTGGCAGTCACCAGAATTAAACTTAACAAGGCCTAACTATGTCTAGGCAATTCAGATCCTGTATCCCAGCTCAACAAAATCATTTCTTTAGTTACACCATCTACTCATCAAATATCTCCGACTGAGTGCTCGGCAGGAAATTTTTATAGTCTGCCATATCATTACACTCCCAAAACATGTACTCTCAGTTAATTCTTTCTTCCCTATCACACCTTTAATATTTGCCATCTATCTAAAGAAAAACTCTTTGGAATCCACTTGGGGTATGAAAATACCTATGCATACACTATGTAACACTTCCAAGCACAAACCTTAAATCTTCTAGACTTTGTTGCATACTTAAGAGCCAAACATATGTCCTCCCATTGTTTTCTTGTGAACTGCTTATTCAGTCTCTCTTCCCAATTTTAACTACATTTCTCTGACTGTTTCTTATAGTTATTGTGCAATATTTTATATGCCCTACTAATTATCAATTTTTAACAGCAGCTTCTGTTCTAAATTGAACCAAAAAGTCTACCAGAGCAGGTATTTCACTTAGGATCCCCCTATCTTTTTCTCTCTGTCTATATTCTGATATCAATCACTGATATGGAAGGCAATCTCTAGCCTGAAGTCCAAATGTCTTCTTGGCCTCTTCCGAGTATATTACTCTTCCCTCTCTAGTTATTTGCTCCCAATACCTTGGTTCCTTTGCCAGTTTTCTCCAGTAAATTCCATCCCCTTGCCTATTCTCTGTACCCCTAAATGCAGTCATCAATAGTGGCAGAATCACCTTTCTCATTCTCATATTAGCTTAGTCCTTAAAATACTTTACTGCTACTTTATGAATATAATATTCTGTATGGCTGTTGTTATTCTCCTTAAGGATCTGCATCCAAAAAACAACTCTCTTTTTATTTCTTGAATTCCCCCTTCTTCTTCACCATCCCTTTCCACAGTAAATTATAGCTGTCTGCTTGTATTATGTATAGGACCCTTAACTGTGAAGCTCTAAAATAACCTCTCAAATCAAGTAATCCTAAACCAACTTGTTCTATTGGAAGGATCAACTTATCCCACTTGCACTAACCCTCTTCCATTCCCAGATAAAATCCTTCAACCCTTTATTAGTTAGAGCTTCTCCTCTGGTTAGTGCAAATATGCCTGGCCTGTGTATAAAACTAAAGGGACTAAAAACATTTTCACAGCTTGTATCTTGCTATCCATATCCATAAACAAGAGCTTCCAGTTTCTCAGTTTTTGTATTATCTTTTGTTTAGAGTCTTCCCATATACCCCTAGCTATCATAACAGAATCCTTTTCAAACCATACTCTAATATTTAATTTTATAGTGTTCCCATAAACATGGGTATTGCTGAACCAATTCATGTGTGTGGTACTTAGTTTATATTATATCACAGTAAGACTAGAAACAAACTCTCAGAATGTTCATCAGTGCTGAGATGTCATATTCTGTTTTTTGTCAGCTACAAAATAATATCATCTGCAAATAAAGCAAACTTTTCCTGATTACCATATCAATTGCATCATTGAATTTTTGACTCTATTATTTTCTTTCCTAATGGCTCTAAATATAATGCAAATAAAGTGGAAATGAGGACATTTCTGTCTGGTTGATCTGTTCAGACACAACTTATCAAGGAGGGACCATCTAGTTTAATTTTTGCCTCCAGTCTCTCATATATCCTCCTAATTAACCTCAATACTGTAACAGGGAATGCAAATGCTTTGATTGCCCTGCTTGTAAAAATACCAACTTACTCTGTCAATTGCTTTCTCTTCATCAAGATTTACCAACAACAGCAGAATTTTCTTACTTTTTGCTTCCCTCTGGATCATCATTGTTCTATTAATGTTGTCAAGTGTTTGCCTGCCCTCCAGAACACCACATTGATCCATATCTATCAATTCTGGCAACACCTTTGCCATTCTTTTAGTTACTACAAACATAAAAACTTTTTCATCAAACTTTAAAAACTTTAAAATTGAAATGGGCCTATATGACGCTGGCTCTGAAAGATTTTTGGTGTCTTTAGGTATTACATACACCACAGCTTTCTTCCAGAATGTTGGTGCCTCCCCCAAAAACCTTCCAGATCATTGTCACCTTCTTCCCTCCTAGCTTTTAAACTTCCACAGGAATAGCATCTATTCCTAGAGACATCCCTATAGAGTGATTACACATCATTGTTTATATCTCATTTCCTCCTGTCTTGGCTGTTAATTGTTGAGCTTTGTCTGTGTCTAACTTTGGCATACTTATGTCTCCCATAAACATTTCCATTTATGTTTTTCCTTGATTTACACATTTCTCCGCTTTATACAAATTCTCATAAACTTTCTGAAATATCTCTAATACCTCTACAGGATCTGTTTATTTTCTTGTTATAGGCTCAGTAAGTTTGGCAACAACCCTTTGTACTTTCTGATGCCTAAGTGATTCTGCTAAAAGTTTTTGTGTTGTGAAGTTATAAAAAAGTTGATTAACATCAATCTTTGTAAATGCATGCATATTATCCAGATGCTGTATTATTTTTTCTTTAGTACTTTGTAGTTGCACCTCTTCTTGGTCTGTGAGATTCCCCTTATTCTTCAATACTTTAGCCTTTGTCAGCTTCTATAAATAATTTGTGTTACTTTTATGTCTACCATATTTTTAAACTCCACTTTCATTTTATCCCACTCACTAGCTATATCTTCAGCAGAAATTTTTATCTTCCCTAATAACTCTTAAATAATTTTCACTATTCATTCATTAAATTCCTCTATTTTTAATGGGTAGTGCTAGCATCTCTTTACTACTCTGCATTTTTACCTTAGTTGTTACTTGTTCATTATGTAAAATAGTTACTGGATGTATGTCAAAGTTTTCAATTAAATGCACATGTTCCTGTGAAATATAAGTTCTGACTAGTCTATCCAAGGTATTGCACCTTAGAGAATAATATGTAAACTCTTTCCAAGCTCCTAGTACTGAATTCACATCTCCCATACCAAATATTTTCATAAATGTCTTCAGAAATCTATCCTCTTTTGTTATATTTCCCTTCTGTATCTCTTGCTACATCCTCACTATTGCAAATCAAGCCCCAGACCCCCCTATAAGTAATATTCCTTGCTGAAAGCTGAATATATATCCCAAAATTGTCTTAAGTTCCATAATAGCAGCTTTAGGAGGAATATAAATAGATGCCAGCAGAATCGTCCTCCTATGCCAGTAGCTCCTTACTACCATAAATCTACAGTTATCTTTGTTTTCCTCTTCTTTCACTGTTGGAACTCCTTTAGCAATTGGTATAAGTACTCCACTTTTCCTTTACCCCTGATACTCTGCTGAATATCTATCCTGAAATCCTTTCTTCATCAAATTCACATGCCCATTTCTTTTCAAATGTGTCTCCTGTAGCATTGCTATCTGTACTATGCATTTCTTAATATAATTCAGTATGCTTACCTTTTTCTCTATACCTGTGAGGCCATTCGTGTTCCAAAACAATATGGACAGTGCAGCCACTATGATAAAAAGTTATCAGTCCCATCTATTACATATGACAGCTTTTTTAAATGTTTGCTTCCAGTTTTTGTGCTACATGCACCCACTAATGTTTGGCAGGCTGATCCTTTATACAGTTGTTTCTCTCCATTTGGACCTATTTCACATTTTATAAGACTATTTGTTTTAATGAAAACCCTCAAAAACATATCCCTTGAACACCCTATAACCTATGAACTTCAAATAAACACATAAAACTTTGTATATCTTCAAATAATGAGGTTTAACTCCCCTAATAGGAACAATTGTCCCAAAACAACAGCTGCACTCATGCGATTTAAGTAACCTAAAATTAAGCTTATCCATGATAAGACACGTTACATCCTGGTGCACCTATATACACTAATTGCCATCTGTTCTTTACTTATCATTATTTCCCTCCTAAATGTCAAAAACAGCTTATATGCTTTCAGAGAACATTAACTGTCAGCATTAAAAAGTGTGCTGACTTTTATTACCTGCTCCAACAGTCAGCTTCCCTCCATGGAAACATAACAAAATGTACAGCTGCCCTCAGCTGCAGACCTCTCAACTCACATTGAACATTTATTTGCCAATGGAAAACTTTTCATTCCATTCCATGATCTCTTGTTTACTTGCTTATACAAAAAATACTATTAGATGAAACCAAGGTCCTTAATCCAGATATTCACCTAGGCAAAAGTACAACAAAATAAATCAACTCTGCATGTATTACAGTCTCTGCACATGCACACCCCATTCCCTACTTCTACAACCCAAGATTACAAAATATTAACTTAAACATGCTTTTGTCCAGTTTTTCTTCTGTTTTTACACTGTAATGCCTACATTTCTGTGTTATTAGATAGAACAGTCACTTCAGTGGAACTACAAGGTCTAGAAATTAGAACTCTGTCTGTTATTTGTGCACATGCACTTAATAGTTTTTGGATTATTTGGACTTCATGGAGACTATTGGAATGATGCATAACAGATGACAGTATGTTGTCTTCTGATCTCTTACTGGAAGAATTCAAAGCTCATAAGGAAAAGACAATGTTCTTGGACAAGCATGATTAAAACATGGGTTTACTGAACTGGATTGGTGAATTTTTAATGAACTTCTGTGATAATCATGTACTATTAGGAATGGCCAACTTGGGTCAAAACTTGTTGATCATTTTTTTTAAGTTTATTAACTGGGTTAGAGGATGGGACCGGACCCTTTTCAGTCTTGTCCTAGGCCATAAGGCAATACAAAACAAAGTAAATAACTAAAAACAAAAATACAATGTAAATATCACAGATGTATATTGACAAATACAATCAGCACATCATTTACAAGCTAAATATGTAGCAAACACATTCAGCAAAATCTTACAAGTGAACTGTGTCTTAAATGCTGTCAGATAATAGGGAAATAAGAAAAGATACTCCAAAAGACACAAAATCCAAGAAGGAAGGAAGACCACTTCAAAGACAGAATTGTGTCTTTTGGAGTTGCTTTTTTGGATGTGTATTGAAATAAGAAAAGATATTCAGCACAATGTTTACAATTTAAATATTTTGCAACCACATTCAGCAGAATCTTTTAAATGAAATGTGTCTCAGCAAATGCTATCAGACAGTGGGAGTCTAAAATGAAGACCATTTTAGGTTGCCTGATGAATTAGTTAATAATATAAGTTAGCCTGTTTAACAGCAATAATATTTGGTAGGATATGGTTAGTAACCATTGTCTTTAAAACAGTGTTTATATTAACTCATGATGTTACTTTAGTTGTTTCCTGAATTGATTAGATTTAGTATGGAAATAATCTCAGAGGAAAGGCTTTTCTATGGGGGAGGGACCAGCTTGAAGAATTTTTTTTCTCACATAGTCAGGTAAAAGGTAGGCCTTCTAAACTTGATGATTCTGTTACTGCATAGAAAGATTCATGAACAATGATGTTGTTAGCCAGCGGTATGGAACATCTATCATTAAGCATTTTCAAGGTTAGAGTATTCAGTAGATAGGATGACTGAACAGAGACAAGAAGTCATTTGGCTTTGCGTACACTGTTACTATGACTTTCAGTAGTGCTAGCCAAGTATATGAGTCATAATATTACACAGTCTGGAAAATGGTCTTGTGAGTGTTAGCAGATTTGAAGCCACATGCCATGAGCACTCAGTTTAAGAATAGTGGCAAGCTGTCAGCTGATCACCTGTTGGTTGTAAATCAGGTCAGACAGCTGGGCAGTGGCTGGACAGACCCAGGAAACAGAACTGTGTTGTAAGGGTGTATTGGAAATGGTCTTGCACATACCATCTGTAGAAAAGCTTTTCTTATATGGGTGAGGAAGTTGGGAATGTAGAGTATAAACAGACCCTGTTTAAGACCTTGGTTTTAGACATGGCATCAATAATCTGTGACTAAAATGTGACTAATTCTTTTTTACATTAGGGTGACCAGAGGGCTACTGAAGAACACTAGAGGTAAGAGGAGCAGACAAATTAAACTAACTAGCCTTCAGGGCAATATTATTGGTGAGGGGCTGCAGATCTGAGACTGTGGCAGCTGACAAAGTGAAGGTCCATGAATATGAAATATTTGGTAAAAGATACTGGAAAATCCTGTGAATCAGATTGGAATATTTTATGACCCAGACTTCTCTCAGCAAGCATAAAGAAATGCATAAGACAAAATGTATTACTCTCATGAAGTGGACAGAAAATGTTGAGGAACTCATGAAATTAGTGACTTTTCCTTCTTTTAGGGGACAGTGCTAGAAGCAACTAGTGGGACTGGGTCCATTTTAGAAGATGAGGTCATCTCAGATATGCAGAGTAGCAGAAAGTAAGATGGGAGATGAGCAGCTCAGATAAAGATCCAGATGTAGCACAATTAACCCAATGTTTGCAATGAAACAGATAGCTGAGAAGAAGCTAGAGATGAGGAAGCAGTCCAACTGGGCATTCCTAGATTTGGAGAAAGCACATGACAAGGTCCCAAGAAAGCTGATTTGGGCAGTACCGAATTGATTCAAAGTCCCAGAAACATTGGTAGAATAAGTGGAGGCTATGTACAAGGACCTAATGAATCAAATATTAACAATGTTCAGTCTCACAAATGGGTTTCTGGTGGGAGTGCATCTGCACCATGGTTCAGCTCTGAACCCCCTGCTGTTCATACTGGCGATGGACTGCATTAGTAAGCAGGTCGGAGGGGACAGATCAACAATGTTGCTGTATGCAGATGATGTGGCATTACAGGCAGACTCTCAGCAAGAACATCAGCAAAGGATAGGGGAATTGAATGCAAAACTGAAGGCACATGAGATGAAACTAAATACAGACAAGATGGTGGTAAAAGCAGCAAATTGGAGAAATCAAAAGAAGTAGAGAATTGAGTGAGAAGGGAAGATAGTGGAACAGGTTAATATCTTTACGTATCTGAGATGGGTGGTTGAAGAGAGTCTGAATTAAGAGGTCAAATCTAGAATTAGAGGGATTGCATTGAGTGTCAGGTGTAGTGCATGATGGAAGAATGCCAAAGAAGCTGAAAAGTAAGGTGTACAAAACAGTGGTGTGATCACTATTACTCTTTGGTACAGAAACCTGAGTAGTAAAGGCACAGCAGATGAGAAACCTAGATGTCATGGAAATGAAGTGCCTAAGATGGGTGGTAGGATGCACATTGTGGGACAGATGAAGAAATGAGGACATAAGAGCAGAAGCCAAAGTAGCTCCAGTTGCAGAAAAGATCAAAGAGAATTTAACAGATTACTGTGGTTTGGGCACACATGCAGACAAGCAGAAGACAATCTGGTGATGAAGATTTGGAACAGACAGGAAGAAGGTAAGAGGAAATGAGGACATCCAGCAAAGAGGTGGATGGATTGTGTGAGAGAAGATCTGTTACAGTCAGGCACGAGTGCAAACAACACATGAAAAGATGCAAAATCTTCTGGATACCAAAACACTTTATTCCATAGGTACAAAATAAACCTCCAGTTAGTGCATTCATCTCAATCAAAAGAACTTAGTGACTTCTTCAGACTCTGAGGAGTCTAAAGAAGTCTCTAAGTTCTTTTGCTTGAGATGAAAGCACTAACTGGAGGTTTATTTTGTACCTGTGGAATAAAGTATTTTGGTATCCAGAATATTTTGCATCTTTTCCTGTGTTGTGTGGATTATAGTGCATTTTGGCTGCTGTTGACTTTACGAGTGTCAAAGAAGGCAGGAATGTGGCAATGAATCAAAAGAGATGGTGATGGTTAATACCTCACCCCCTGACCCCATGTAGAAAAATGGGAAAAACAGGATTGATGATGAGATAATCTCAAAAATTAAACAGTTCCACAGTGGCAAGGCAGCAGGAGTGGATGGAACCCTTGCACAAATGCTGAAGGCATGTGATACTATGAATCTGTCATTCTTTATGCACCTTTTTCCTAGGTCATTTTTGTCAGTCATGTCTGTACAACAGCAGCCCTCAGATACTTAACTGGTCCATTTCTTCCACAGTGGGAAAAGCTAATCGCAGGAGGCCATTATTCAGTTGTTTTACACACCCTCATTCTCTTTATCTGCAGCAGTCCTGACATGTGCAAGACCTACGATACCAGTCTTTGAACACACACTTCTGTGCATGTCTGTATCACTTGTGGGTGCATACTCTGCCCTTTTCTGCGGCTCTTTGCTGTGATATCTATCCTACTCTGTGTGTGCATCATTAGTAAAATAAACTAAGCTGCTATCCTTCTCCCATGGTGGGCAAGATGACTCTAGCCAAAAACAGGTAGGTTCTAGGATAATTCACCTTTGAAATGTTGCGAGGAAGGATGGGACAGTGCTCTAGATTTACAGACTAGCTAAGGGGAACCATTTTCAAAATGGTGAAGAGAAATGATCATGCTTTTGAGGCTCCAAGGAAGAGTCCACAGCAGAATGGAATGGAACAAAAATGGAGAAAAACTAAGGGTAATACTGCTCAATGCCAGAAGTCTAAACCTCAAGATGCACGCCCTCGAAGCCCTCCTCAGTATGGAGAACATCGATGTTTGTGCTGTGACTGAAACCTGGTTCAAGGCTCCTGAGAGCACCCCAGCACTATCAGGTTATACCTCATATCATGCGTTCCGGCCCCAAAATCCGGACCGAACCACAAAAGGAGGGGGAGTATCCATATTCATAAAGGATACCCACACCTCCAGGTTAGTGGCAACGCACGAAGCATCGGAGACCATCCAGGTGCAATTAACCATAGGTAAAACTGCCCTACAGTTTGTAACATGCTACAGACCACCTTCTCAAACTCAGGAAACCCACACAGCCTTCCTGAAGACACTGGAGAGTATAAATGTCTCTCCAAACACCATCATATTGGGTGACTTCAACTACCCAAACATAGACTGGGAACATTACTCAAGCCCCAACACCCTAGCCCAAAGGTTCCTTGAGTTCATAAACTCAAATGCTATGGAACAACTAGTCACCATTCCCACAAGAGGAGAAAATATACTAGACCTGATCATCACAAACATGGGGACAAAATGCTCCACACCGGAAGTATATCCCTCATTGGTGAGATCAGACCATAAATTAATCTCACTGGAGATCCACATCCCGCCCCCACCCCCAGCAAAAAAGACCACAGTAAAGAACTTCTCAAAAGCAAACTTCACACTTCTTAAGACTGGAGTGGTATCCTTCAAGGCCACCGAGCCAGTGGAAACCACAACCCACGCTGCTGAAACCCTTACAAATGCCTTCTACGAGCACCTCCAGGAATGTATGGATCAAGCAATCCCTAATAAAATCAAGACTCTTTCCACCAAAGGCAGGCGCCCGGTCTGGTGGACTCCAGCCATAAACAAACTCTACAACAAGAGGAGAAAGCTACTACATGACAGAGCAAAATCCCTAAATGGGAAGGCATCTCTGATCAGTACTAGCAAAAAACTACGATCACTCATAAAATCATCCAAGGCGAACTTTGAGAGAAAAATCGCTAATGACACAAAAGACAATCATAAAGCCTTCTTTAGCTATGTTAGAAACCTGGGTGGAAACTCCCAGATATGCTCAGAATTAGTCCAAAATGATAAAAATCACTGAACCCACAGACATTGCCAACATACTGGCAGACAGCTTCAGTGCAAATTTCTCCCCCCCCCCCCAAAAGGAGAAATATCTATCCCACCAGAGTCTAGCCTCCCAAACATCTCAGATGCCCAGGTGAGAGCTGCTCTCTCTAAAGCAAAAAACACAGCATCAATGGAACCGGACGGTGTCCCTGGCTGTGTGCTACATGAACTCAATGAGGAACTAAACCCACACATAAGGCTGCTGTTTAATCTTAGCCTTACTACAGGATACGTACCCAAAGAATGGCGTACGGCAACTGTGGTCCCACTCCACAAAGGCGGTGCTTCTACGGACCCTGGAAATTACCGCCCCATAAGCTTGACGAGCCTTGTCTGCAAAGCTATGGAGAGGATCATAATGGAACTCATAAATAAAGACATTGGGGGCCTACAGACACTGGATCCTACCCACTTTGGCTTTGTCAAGGGCAGATCCTGCCTCTTGAACTTGGTCGACTTTTTCGAAACAGTCACTAAGGCCATTGATGAGGGTAAGGCAGTTCACACAGCCTACCTTGACCTAGCAAAAGCGTTCGACACAATACCCCACTCGGGCATCATAGAAAAGCTCACCAGCTTAGATGTAAACCCATATGTCACAAGATGGGTTGCAAACTGGCTCAAGGACAGAACACACAGGGTTAGAGTTGCTGGTGCCATGTCAGACTCTAAGCCGGTCACGAGCGGTGTCCCACAGGGCTCAGTCCTGGGCCCCTCTTGTTCGGCTTTTATTTTTCTGAAGTGCAGGCAAACATAGGGGGATTGTGGCTGACAAAATTTGCAGATGACTGCAAACTGGGCACCATAATTGACACTCCATCAGACACAGACAACCTCCAGAAAGGTCTCATAGAAATGGATAACTGGTGCCAGAGCCATGGCCTTAAGCTAAATGCCAAAAAATGTATAGTCATACCCTTTGGGAAAAACAAGGTAACCCCTAATTACCACATAGGTAGTAATCCATTAAACACGGAAGAAGTTATCAGGGACCTGGGGACCCAAGTTGACAGTAACCTCTCTTTTGACACTCACATTGCCAAAGTGGTTAGGAAGACCTTCTACATTGCCCACCTGATCATGAAGGGATTCACATCCAGATCAGGAGAGGTCATTGTACCCCTGTACTCTTCACTTATCAGACCAATGATTGAGTACAACGCCCCATTCGGAATGTACCTTACCCGACACCTGCAGCAGTTGGAAAGACCCCAAAAGTTCCTCACCAAAAGGATAAAGGGGCTCAAACATATGTCATACGATGCCCGACTGAAGAAACTCCAGCTCTATTCAGTCGCATACCGCCTGCTCAGAGGTGATCTGTGCCTGACATACAAGGCCATGTCCAACCCGGAATTAATGGACATGCTCCACCTCAAAAAATCCAAATCCACCAGAGCCACGAGAGCAAGAGACTTAAACCTCAACACGGATATAAATAGGACATGCTGGAGGGACAGATTCATCACCCAGAGACTCCCTACACTATGGAACAGAATCCCAGTCCATGTGAGGCAGAGCCCCTCACTGACTCTGTTCAAGAGAAATCTTGACGAGTGGATGGGTGATCATAGGTTTACCCCGGGAATCATCTCTGTATCACTGCTGGACAGAGGCACAGCAAACTAATGGGTATAGTATTCTCATCCTAAGGGGTGGTGAAAGCCACACACTCTGGCTAGGCTTATAAATGCCCTAGGGCAGATAGCCTACTATGAACCTATGAACCTAAGAATGTTGGAAAGATTGCATTTGATATCAGAACCTTTCAATCAACAGGACCAGTGTATATCCATCTTGGCAATAGATATTTGAGGTATCCTGGGAGTTCAACAATATGGCCTACATGTATTTTGTGGACTTGGAAAGTACATGACCATGTACTCTGTAATTTCTTGTGGCAGGTGTTACAATATTAAGGGGTTCAATGGTGCTGCTGCTACATGCAAATGCAGTCCTATATTTGCAGAGCAAAAGCTGTATTCACATTCTTAGTCTTATACTAAAAAATGTAGATGGGTGGAGGACTCCAGCAATCTTGTCTCCCCTCCTAGTCATGACTTTCATTCACACAATTCCAGGTTGCAGTCAATGTTTGCAGACTGTCCTGTTTATGACTCTAAAGTTTCATCTTTGTTGTTTGCACAGAGTGCTGTCCTCTAGCCCAAAAGTGAATGGGACCTCCAGTAGTTCAATGCTAAGTGCTAAGTGGCTGTAATGAAGATCAGCATGTCCAAATAGAGGTCACTGCTCTCTCTCTCTCAGAAATGAGTAGAATGTTGTCCTTAGTCACGAGGGAAGCAGCTCAACAGCAGACCATTTAAGCATGCAGTGATCTCGTTCATGAGTAAAGGTATTGATACTTGGAGCATGACTACAGGATAGGTGCATTAGTAGCTGCACCACAATGCCTGTGGTGTAATAAAAACTGAACCACAGGCATTGTATTAAACTATGGTGCTGAAGTGAGAATTGATCTAGAGGACAACACTCTCAATTTAATGGTCAAATCCTTCAGCACCTATGCCACTTATCGAACAGAGATCATTTTGGTCACAACCAGGCTTTCATCCATCTTGCCATGGGATGGGATAACACATCCTATCTTGGCAAAAGTTTTATAGCTGAACTGCTGTATTTTGGTTTGTACCTCCTCCTCTTCTTTCTACTTAAAAGATTTTGTGAAACAAACATTTATTATTCTGAATGAAGAAATATTGGTGATAGATAATTATATTATGGTGATAGATAATGCCTTACATGTACATCACATACAGGTGCGGTCTTAATGGGTGCAGTTTCAGTTTAAGCCAATACTCACTGACTGGTGAATGCATTAGCATTTTAAGCTGGTATGACTTTTCATAATGGGGCACACGTTAATCTTTGAACGTATGCTTTCATTTCTATGCAGGCCAGATTTTGCCGCTACAGTACATAATTATGCCTGTCCACCCTGGGTGACAAATAACAGTGCCTTTTTATTTCTCTGGCACCAACTAGTGAAAAATTTAACTCACTTAGTATCATATTGTTTTTACACTGACTAATAATATGCCAGAGTTTGATACAGGGTGCTCTCCTTCTATCTCGTCCAACTGGGGGGGGGGGGGGGGGGGGGCAACCAGATTAACACTTGAGAATTCTGAAGAGATTTTTGCAGTACATATTATGCAGAAATTTGCATAGCTCTGTTGCAGAGAATAGAGTTGCTGGTATGTATGGTAAACAGCTCCCTATCCAAATGTCGGCTCTTTAAATGTCAAGTGCTGAAAAAAAAGACTGAAAACCCAAGTACAGTAGGCCATACTCTCCAAAGCCCATCTGATGTATTACACAGCTGTGACTCAAGTTTTTCTGTACTTGCTCTGAAACTGTTGCAATCTCATTCTCACTATCTCAAACAGCATATTAACTTCAAAAAGTTCAGGCCCCAACTCAAACAGTTTATCTTTGGGGAATACAAATGTGAATGATGGAATGCAGACCATATCACTTAATCAACACTATTCTCTATCAGGTCAATTTTCTCGCACATTACCCCACTAACACCATTTACATCATGATTATATTGATTATGATGATGTTTCTACTTCCTGTAAATATGAACAAGGCCTCTCTTTCTCCTTTCTCACTGTCTTCTTACAATTTTTACATTTCTCAGTCCGTTTTTCTCCTTGGACTCTGTGTCTTTACCATTACTTATCTCTTGCTTTGCCTTCTAAACACACCGTGTTGCACCTTACAATTTCGAAGGCTAAACCTTCTTCTTACTCTTTGTCTGTACTCCTCTGATTCCACTTTTCCATTTGTAAAATGTACACCTCAACATGGTGTAAGCTTATACACAGTTTCTTTCATTTTTGTGACTATTTTGTATAACCATTGTGTTCCACTGCTGGTAGTAATCGCTAGATTTTTTATAAACTAGGCTGAGCCAGTAATTTAAATGTCAATACACTCATATCAGTAGCCCACCAGAGTAATATAAATGTAAATAAAAAAAACAAATTCAATATAAAAACAGAAGATGACAAAGACAAAACAATCATCTTTCCATATGCTGCCTGTTACTACTAGAAAATTCAATGTTTTTAGCTCAGAAACACATGCAGAGATAAAGGTTTATTTTAGAAGTGGACATCTACCTACATCAAGAAGAACATTTACATAGCCAAACTTCTGCAGCCTTCCAGCAAAGGAAATGATGCCTTCACACAGATATATGTTGCTTGGTTGATCAAGTGAAATATTGAATCTACTCTGGTTGGTAAAGGACAAATTCCTTGAATCCCACTGTACTGTGATCTCGCACAGACAAAAAAACTGGTATGTACGATCAAATTATTTTTAATCACACATACCAGATTTTTTTTTTCACATTTGACCAATGAATTTTTTCACTACAGGAAAGTATACCCCTTAGACATAACCTCTCAACTTTCCAGAATTTCACTAAATGCCCAGATTTTTACCTTAGATTTTCTGTACGTTCCTCATAAATTTGTTTGTTTTTTGGCAAATCTCTGAGAATTGATGTCACTATATAATATCAGCATTTAGTTTTCACACTTCATATCTTGGCTTCAGAAAACATGTGCTAATACAAAACCTGTTACTCTACCAACTTTTTAAGTTGATAAGTACAACATCTACAAATCCATCTTTGATTTCGGGGGCCTTTGTTCCCTCATAAAGTCTGACATTGTTTAGAAATCTTGTGCTAAGAGTTTGAAATATATGTCCTCAGTGCAAACGTGCTTAGCCTTCATAAATAATATAATCCAAGCACATTAGATAAGACAGTCAGTATGAAACAATAGAATATTCCATTGCAGACAGACTTAGTATAAAGCATTAAGCAGAAAATTTAAGATAAAGGAAAAATAGATGGCAGGGAATTGTCAGAAATAAACATTCATGCACAGAAAAATCTAAAACCTATAGAATTAAAGGTCCAAAAGCTCTGTGCTTTTGTGATGAAGGCTTAGCTGTACACTGATTACAAAAACACAGCTTAAGGTGGGATCAAGACTGTAAAGCAGCTGCAACAAATTACACTTAGCTTAGAAGAGCCAGGCAGGTTAAAAATGTCAGGTGAGGTACATTTCTCATAGGGAAGTGAATAAGTGTAACAAAATGCAAGGAATGCTGAGATAGGCACATGTAGTCTTAAATTCCAAAGCCCTAAGCAGTGGAGCCACTGTTTATGGAGATACAATGTAGAAACCACACACAGTACTGCTCATTAGGCTTCCATTTCATAAGACACAGAGATCAAAAAAAGTATAGCCTGAAATAACCAGGAAGTCATGGAACATACTGACATCACCTCAACCCTATTCAGCTAGATAGTGGCAATGACATGGTTCTAAAGAGAGCTGAACCACACATTTATCTCCAAAACTGTGGAACCAGGCACAAAACCGCAACTGTGGTAAGCCTGATCTTTTCTGAAAGGAAACATAAGGAATCCCTGGAAAAAAAAGGATCGTGGACATAGAAACCATTAATACAACAGTGCATCGTGTGGCCTATTTTGATTTCAGCAAAGCATGTGACATCATTTCAAATAGGAATTTTTCAGATGAGACAAGGTACTTGAAATATTCTCAACAAGTTGCTGAAACTGGCTGGAAGCTAGATGCAGAACATGATATGATATGATATGATATGATGGAAGATAAACTGTTGATAGAGCCAGGGTGTGAACGACTTAGTGCTACAGAGATCAGTTGTTGGAACAGTATTGTTTAAGCCACTGATGACATCACACAGGGGTCAGAAGGTCAGGATGAAGAGTTTGCTCATGCCACAGAGACATGTAATAAGGTGGAAACTCCTGAAGAGAATAAGGAAAAAGTGTATAAAAATACACAAAATCTAGCACACAGCAGCTAATTTTAACAAGGAATGCACAATCATGCACTGAGGTAAGAAGAGGTGAGTAGAAAATTGACCATTGTGTGGAAAGCTACTGCTGCCATTCATACAGGGCTATACTGAAATGGACTATACTAGACAGGACAATCTGAGATGGACTATGAAAGATCCAAATATACAGAACCAGTGCAGCAAGGCTAAAAAAATAGCCATCTTAGCATTCACTGTACAGAGACAGATGCTTTCATCAACAGGTGAAAAGTAAGAACCAAAGTAGCATGTAACTCACAGGTGAGACCTCATCTGCAATATTCTGTTAGGATCTAGATGCACCCCTCAGAAAGAGCATATCATAATAGCACTATAAAAATGAAACATATCGGAAAGGGTACCCATCAAATGCCAAATAAAGACATAGCAGGCTACAGATATGTCAAGGAGAAGGAAGTCTGTAACTTTAAGTATCTATGACAAAGAATGCACTGCAGGGAGAGCAAAATATCTTGTAAGCAAAGGTATGACATGAAAAAAGAAGGAAGAAGGAAGCAAAATAAGGGGGCATGTTCTTAAACACTTGCTTTATGAAGGTCTTCAATATTCTCATAATAAAGGTGATGGTGTGATATCTGTCTATTAGGTAGATAAGATGTTTCAGCAAGTCAGAATAGGAGTCAGAACAGGATACAGGTACTAGGTATAAAAAGTCTTTATAGGATTACTGATATGATCTAGTCATAAAATACTATGTGTCTGTTTTTAACACACACACACACACACGCACACACACACACACACACACACACACACACACACACACACACACACGCACACACACACACACATCCACACAAGTGCAAGATAAATGAAGGAAAAAAGGAATGGCTGCTGCTACGAAAAAAACATTTTGCAGCTTATAATAGTTGTGATGTTAGAAGATGAACAGCAGCAAATATTGACTGCAGTTACTTTCATATTCTAATTATGATATGGAAAAGAAAAAAATTCACACGGATACCTTAATATTCGTAATTTTGCCAGTAAAGTTAAAAAGTCTAAATATCTGAAACATCAAGACTTTTACATCTAATGCAAAACATCTGGCTGTTAGAATTCAAAGATCTGTTTCTAATTTGGAATTCATGTTTGCAGTAAACTGGTTTATATTAATTTGAATGGGTGGAGAGGGTCTGTTGATGTGTGGTGAGCTTTAAAGTTTGCATTCCTTCTAATGAGACAAAACTGATGGCAGAAGACATAACTGAAATTGATAGACACTGAATTCTTCATAAGAAGGAAAAAGAAAAAGAAATCATAACTTTGCTGAAGGGTGTGTACAGAGTACTGCAAACCAACATCCAGTCTTACTTTGCTTTGTCTTGAAGAGAAGAAAAAATGCTCAGAGGCAACAAGTCCATATCTTGGCAGTTTAAAGCACATTACAGTTTTGCGGTGTAATTGAATACTATGACAGTGCTATTACAGTAAAATCATGAACAGAAGAAAGAAAAAGGACTGCACATTCTAATGAAATAATGAAATCTTTGCCTTGCACTGCCTCACTAGACTATCAGATACATTATTTATATATATATATATATATATATATATATATATATATATATATATATATATATATATATATAGTTCTATGTTATTTTATCGAAATTTCAAAACATTGAAACCCATATGGCCGAGACCATATGATCGAAGTTTTGAAACTTTGAAACTTCAACAAAAACACTAAATCTAAAGAAAAAGCTTCACCTTTACGTTTTTTGCAGGAGGGCAAGCTCCTACTACTTAAATATACCAATTCTGAGATCGCACTACAGCGAGGATAACTACAAATCTCCCATTCCGTGCTGTATGGAGATCTCAATTCAGTGTTCTAAGTTTCAAAACTTCAATCGTATAGTCTTGGCCATATGAGTTTCGAAGTTTTGAAACTTCGATAAATCAAAGTAGACCCATACATGTGCGGATATGTATAAATGCATGCATGTATGTATGTTTGTGAATGGAAAATTTTGATTGAGCATAGTGATAAAACATGCAGCATTTATAAACACATTGAACACACATTCTAAATGTAATTACATCAAAAAGGCATATAAATTGCAATGCAAAACTAGTGCATGCATTAGCATAAAAATATTTTTTCACATTCAAGATAAAAAATAAGCAGACCATTCAAACAATGTTAGACATAACTGCACACTGATATAATGGGTGTGTTCCTAGGATACAGTATTCATCCACTAGCAAATATTTTGTATCTTAGGCATTATGAACAGCTATATGTATGCCAAACATGACAGAAATGTATTTATTCATTTATTTGCATTTTGTTAACCAATGAGTATAGAATAATTAGTACTGCAAGTATGCCCTAGTATTAAGGCATAACTGTAAATGCACAGGGTAGAGATGACTGATAAGAGGGTATTCAGATAGTTTGATAGTTATTTTGCTGCATGGGAAATAGAAGAGATTGAGCTCTTTTAATTAAGATGTTTTGACTTTATATATTAAGTGACACAGCCAAACAGGTTAAGAGTTACCACTGACTTAATAAATAAAAAAAAATAGTCAAGTGCCAGATACTAGTCTACCCTCTGCAGTTACATTTCAGCCCATGACCCATCTGTAAGCCTTATTTTTACTTCAACTTTGACTCCTGAGAATGAAATTTAGGTACAAGAGGGAATAAAGGGAATCATTCAACACAGATGCTCTTTTATGATAGAGAAATCAGAAATTGTTCTGATTTTCATGAAGGGGCAAGGCTGGAATTCAACAAGGCTGTCATGAGAAGCAGCAAAAACAACAGCAAATACAACGAAGAACAAAGACCAGGAACCCTATGACTAAAATGTATTCCTCTCTGACGTCTCGGCATACACTACCTTCTTGGAGTACACAGTTACTTTACATCACACACTTGGTTTATATGCACTGCTAACTAGGCAATTAAACAATAAAGTCATCAGGTAATACCATCAAACACTTAAAAAATATTTAAAGTAATACATGCCAATTAAAATCAACATTCATACCCTTTGGAAACAAAGTACCAAACTTTAATATATACACTGCTTCTTTATAAAGAAGTTTATTATTGCTGACGCCCCCCCCCCAAAAAAAAACACACTCTACGTTTTCTAAAATCGTGGTTTGTAAACCATGAACAGAACTACCATGTGCTTCCAAAAAATGTTGTGCCACTGAACTCTGATCCTTTTTATTTACTATATCACAAACATATTCTAATAGCCTTATTTTAAAAGCCCTTTTGGACTCACCCACATAAAACTTATTACAGGGACATCTGAGGGCATAAATAATGCCCTCAGTGTCACACCTATAATTCCCACAAACTTCAAATCTTCAACCATTTAAGAGTCCAAAATAAGGCACAATAAATTTGCATGCCTTGTGTTTGCCACATCCTACTGTCCCTTTTGTTCTTAATGACTCATATAAGACCTCCTTGGGTCTGCAGAACCTAGATTTTACCAAAAAGTTCTTAATATTCCTACCCACTTTATATGAAGCAACAAGTTTGTTAGGCATCCATGAACTTCCAACCTTTAAATTGATAACAGTTGTCACTGTGTTTGTACTATCTCATAAAACCTATTACTAAATCCACTATATGTGATTACAAAATACATTTCACAACCAGATTCAGTATTGTTATTTAATTTGGAAACTCCCTTCCATTTTCTATTGTTGTTTCATACATACTCTTTATTAAATCTAGACCAATCTAAAGGGTGTCCAAATATCACAGCTGTGCAACTTAATAGATATACACAAGAACAGCAATGTATACAAGCAAAGTGGACAGCATTATTGTTCCTTCCATTTGCTATCCTCGTAAAGAGGGCACTATTGACTTTATTATTGTTTTGTTTGAGTAGTTCAGGATGTCACGGTACAGAAGAATTGAATTCACTGAATCTAACTCATACATCTCAACTGCTATGATGTTAGGCATAGTGCTATGATTGTGACCACCAGATTTAGCCCTGCTCCTCCTAGAGTTGTAAGACATGTCCATGAGTACATATGTAAATTAAGCCTATACAAACATTTGCTACCACTACCTTAATGTTCCTCTGTTAT
The DNA here is from genome assembly GCF_019279795.1 of Protopterus annectens. Classification (NCBI taxonomy): domain Eukaryota; kingdom Metazoa; phylum Chordata; order Ceratodontiformes; family Protopteridae; genus Protopterus; species Protopterus annectens. The sequence continues at coordinate 1,314,712,414 of NC_056745.1, read as the reverse complement.
GATTTTTAAAGGCTAATTCATTGGTTTTTCACTGCTTGAAGGATGAAACGTATAATTAAACTCATTTTAGAGAAACGCAACCTTGACTACAATGGGGCAACTTTGGTTAGTGAACCTGATTCTCAAGGAGTCTGTAATGGGGAAATGGTGAAGCAAGGTTAGGTATCCATGGATGGAGAGGTGTAGTTTTCAGCCAAAAACTAGCAGTGATTACTGGTAATCTAAAGGCATGCATGTATTAGGAGCTAAGTGGGATAGTGGGCATAGAGTTAAAAAAATTGCTTTTAGGGTGGCATTATACAAAGGCACCTTTACTTCCTCTGTGTATACTTCTCCTTCTGACTGCTTATGTTAAGAATCTCCTGCTGATGGGGGGGGGGGGGTCTAGTCTGAATCTGAAGTGGCAGATGAAAGGATATGAGGATGTCAAGAATGGTGCAGATGTTTGAAGAGGGACAGTGGGAACATTACTAGCAAAGTTATCATGAGGACCATAAGATGTTTGTACCACCCTTTTCAGGCACATAACTGTGGCCCCTGTTTGTACAGATTATGGCAGACACCTGCAGTGGAAGCAATTTTTTTTTTGTTTAAGAATTTGATTCATGGACTCTCTTTTTCACAGTTGTAACAAAGTGAAACACCACAATGTCATCCAAACAGGTGATGTATATCATATTGATCCGAAGTGCAGTTGGTGTCCTTACATCTAGTCTACCACATTTAATCTAATCCCATCTCCACCATCCACTAATTTGGCCACCTTAGGAGGTATAATTCCACATCAAATTTCATCCCCTAAATGTTATAGTCTCGATGTATACCCCACTCCCACTTGTTACCACCACCTATCAGCTACCTACAATAAGAGTATAATTTCATAATTTCTTTTTTTTTTGTAAGGGTATACATATGTACATGTATTAAAGTATACTAAAATGATCAACTAAAGATGGACCCCTGCCCTCAAAAAAAAAAAAAAAAATGTATATATATATATATATATATATATATATATATATATATATATATATATGACTTTACTATACTGTAATAACTTTCTCCTTTCCAACTTTCTCCTTTCCACTAAAGTGCCTATTGTATATTGTACTTTCTTTATTGCCTCAAGATATTTCTGTTAAATTCTATGTAAAACCGACACTGTACTTGTCAATGTTGTTCTTGTTTTATTGGAGCTTTTCTCCCCAGCCTTCCACTGAAAATGGGCTCACACCCAGACGGACTATCCCAGTCAACAAATGTAAAATAAAATAAAATAAATAAATACAAATAATATATTTACTGCCCAGGTAAAGAGCACTATGCAATGAAGTGTACGGCACATCCACACCACGTAGTACAGCTTGTACTGCATGACAGATTTGCTGTTAATAAACTTTCACTTTTAAAATTTGTGGCACCACGCACATGTATGGAACATCAAAAGTTACATCTTAAAGGAAGGGGAGGGTGATGCTAATGAACCCCCCTCAAAAAAAAAAGAAAAGAAGAAGAAGAATGGCAAATTAAATTACACTCAAACTAGAATTAGACTTTCTTAAGTATTTTTAGTTTGTTACTTCATAGGTTTTGTTACTTCATAGGTTAGTACTAAGCTAACTGACCTTGCGAGCCATTTTAAGCCTAGCCAATTGTCCCTTGTGAGACTCAAACCCTGTACCCTGTGTTTGCAAGGCAAACACTTTAACCATTAGGCCACCCTCCCGGTTTTTCCCTTCCTAAAGGGGGAAAAAGTATCAGGAACATGTAGAACTCAGATTACTGTTATAATATGCACCAAATGGTCTTGTGAATTCAGTTTTAATGTCTTCATACTGGTGTCATTATTTGGACAAAAGTATATACTGACTGTTTTTCAAAACAAGTGAAAACACTGACTTTTTATTATCCTTATATTTTTACGACCATTCTGCCTAAGTTTTCAGCTGAAAGCACTTCTTCATTTTTTTCTTACAAGTTAATCAAACTTATTAAACTTCTCTCATTTCAGCTACCTTGTTTGTAATATGCTAATTCTCCAGTTAAGCACTACACATACTATTCTGAAGTCTAAGCTCTTACTGAGACTAGACAAATGTATACAAGAGAGTGCAGTCACATGAAATAATGATATAAATAAACCAGATGTGAACCACAGTTGTAATAATCCTATTAAATTCACGAACATATTTTACCACTGCATTGAGTAAACATGGAAAAGCCAAGGATATGCACATACTTAAGCAAATAACAACATGTTTTTGTTGCTTTTGTTTTTTTTTTAAGTCTATGAAACTGGATTATGGGAAATGTTATGATACTGCATGATATCCTGTAGATCCATCCATCCAACCAAAACCCCTTTTTCCCATTTTTACACATGGGGGTCAGGGCATCATTTCAACAGTGACAATCATCCAGAACCAAGCTTTACACTGTACATACAGCTTAAAAATACAAAAATTACTTATGGAATGTAATACTTGAAGCATTAGATGTAAATATTTTTCTGCTAGAGATAATGAATACTCGGTGAGGGTGCCATGTGTACCATTCATTATTTAACTTTACGATACAGCATTCAGAGTTTATAACTAAATGAGATTAGGACTCTCACCCCTGGATTTACAAAGCCCTTTATAGCATGCAGGATTAGTTTGAGAGTTATTTTTGGCAATATGGCCGACGTGCAAGCCAGGAATGAGCTCCCGGGAAGTGCACGTGAGCTCTTAGGCTAATCCTGCATGGACCGAGCTCCTGTATGCAAATTACTCTCATTTGCAAATGAAAATCATGCAAATGAGAGTAATATGTGATCCAGAAAGCTGGCAGCCGTCCGTGCAGGACAAGTGCAGTGTGCAGAAATGTACTTGGTTAGTAATCAAGTACAGTTCTGCAATCTACAAAATGAAGCTATGACAGCTCCAAATAAAGGCTGCAAATCATTGAGGAAGCATGCCAATGTTCAAATAGAAGGTCATTCGCATTGCAAAATGTTAAAAAAAAAAAAAAAAAACTTTTAATTTTCTTTTTGCCGATCTCGCCTGGTTAAGCATAGGGCAGCGACGCGCAAACGGGATCGGGGGGAAAATAATAAAATAAACCTAAAAGAAGCATTCTAACTAAAATCAATATTCTGCCATGCAAGTCAATGGCAGTCAGAAGACAACCTGGCCACTGAGTAATGGTTGCCAAGGGGGGAGGCTCAGAGTGGGACATGTAACTATGCATTAGCAGGCAATCCTATGCAAATGAGGGAAGGGTTAGTGAATCCCAGGTTTTCCCAGGGTGTGAGGCAGGTCCCAAGAGTGTAAGAGTATAAATAGATGGGTGCAAGACTAGGATATAGGTGACATCATGGGGGGGGGGGTGTCAAGGTATACTGTAAGTTGATTGGAGATCTGTGGCTCGGGATTGCTCCTAGCATAGCACAGCTAAACTAGGGGTGTGTCTAAACCTGCCTAGCACTCTTTACAAAATGTAATCAGGTGTGCGCACCACGCACTGGGTTGTAAAGGAAGAAAAAGGAAGTTAAACCAGGAAAAAGAAGCTCTGTGCACATGTGAGCACTCTGTTTGCGCGGCATGCACATGGGCCTAAACAGAAAGGCAATGGAAAGGGAAAACAGCAGAAGGAAGGTAATCAAGGAGAACAAGCTGAGCTGCCAGGTGAAATATATCAGAATCAGCTAATCACACAGGAAGCAGACCAGCCCAGCCAGAACACCACTATAAGCCAAGCAAACACCTACCCCTCTGGTTTTTCCACACTCTACACCACCGGTGTATACAATTGGGGAAATTTTAAAACCAAACCTACAAAATGAGAAGGGCTGCAGCAGGCAACATAGAACAACATGTGCAAGAGGCTGAGGGTGATGAGGATGTCAATGCTGCCGAACAGCCTACAGTGGGGAGACAGAGAAGAGTGTACAGACCCAGGCTAACCTACCAGGGGCTACATGAGCTGGAGATAGTGGAGCGCTACAGGGTGGACAAAGACCTCCTACCAAAAATCGTTGAGCTGTGCAGGCCACACCTGACACACCACACTGACCGAGGGGAACCCATCCCAGTGGATACCAAAGTATGTGTTGGCCTAGGTATACTAGCCACAGGTACCTCCCAAACTACAACTGGGTCTAACATGGGCATCTCACAGGCATCAGCATTCAGAGTATTCCACCAATTCCTGGAAGCCATGTCAGCACATGCCAGTGAGCATGTATATTTCCTCAACACACGTGAGGTGTTGACCCGCAATACGCATCTCTTCCACCAAATAGCCAACTACTCTGGGGTAGTGAGTGCTATAAGACTGCATGCACTTATGCATCAAAGCACCACCCAGTGAGCATGGTAGGACCTACATCAACCGCAGGGGCATCTCCTCCATCAACTGCCAGGTCGTATGTGATGTCCAGGGCATTATACTGAATGTGTGTGCTGGCTGCCCTGAAAGCTATGACGATTCACACACATGGCAACTGACGCAGCTGTAACACAGATCTGCCAATGTGGACATCCCCTACTGTCACCTAGTGGACCAGTAGACCAGACATATCTATGACGATTCACACACATGGCAACTGACGCAGCTGTAACACAGATCTGCCGATGTGGACATCCCCTACGGTCACCTAGTGGGGGATGCTGGGTACCCACTGGAGCCGTGGCTGATGACACCCATCAGAAATGCACACACATCTGAACACAGGCACACGGGCATAGATGTGTGGAAGAGGGTGACCGTGACAAGGAGCCATGCGGGCCTGTCCCAACTGGCACACAGCCTAAGGGCCCCCAACACGAGGTGCAGATGTAACCAACTGTGGATACTAGCCACCAGTACCTATCAGCATGACAGACTATGTAGTGTATGTGCCAGCTGTGCAACAAGACTGTATAAGGAAGCAGCCATCTAGTTGCTGTATATACGCACCTGTGACATATGTCCTCATGTGTGCCTGCATGTGGCATGTCAACCCCTACATGAATGGGGTATGGCCCATGCACACACTGCCCTCCCCATAGCAGTAGTATGACAAACCTGCTGAGGTCATCCAATGTGAATTACACCTTTGGGAGAGCTATAGCTCAGTAATACGCATGGCGCATCCCATAACTGCGTACTGCTGTAGTGACAGAGTAGTTAGGTACTAACCCCAGACCTGTCAATTGTGTGAGTGTGTGTTTGTGTGTGGGCCTGTCTGCCTCTGACTGTGTAGAGTGAAATGCGTGTTAGGCTACTCACACACCGTGCAATACATATATTCAACTCTGGCAAGGCTGCTGATGTCACATCTAGAAGTACACCTCTGGGAACGTGAAAGCCCAGTAATCGCCGTGGCACATCCTGTAACTGCGTACTGCTGTATTGTAATAAACTAGTTAGGTAGGTGTTCGAACCCCAGCCCTGGCAACTGTGTGTGTGTGTGTGTCTAACTGTGTAGAGAGCAGTGCTTTTTAGGCTACTCACACTCCATACAATACAAATACTCTACTTTGCCAAGGCTGCTGATGTCACTCACCTAGAAGTATACCTCTGGGAACGTGAAAGCCCAGTAATTGCCATGGTGCATCCTGTAAGTGCATACTGCTGTAGTGTGATAAACTAGTTAGGTAGGTGTTAGAACCCCAGCCCTAGCAACTGTATGAGTCTGTGTGTGTGTGTGTGTGTGTCTGACTGGGTAGAGAGCAATGCTTTTTAGGCTACTCACATTCCATACAATACAAGTACTCTACTTTGCCAAGGCTGCTGATGTCACTCATCTAGAAGTACACCTCTGGGAAATTGATAGCCCAGTAATCGCCGTAGCGCATTCTGTAACTGCGTACTGCTGTAGTGTGATTTAGAACAGTGGTAGTGTTCCATCTCCATCCATGCCAGTTCCGGATGTGATGTGTGTGTCTCAATGTCTGTGCATGGAGCAATGCATTATAGGCTACTCACTCGCAGTACATTACAAATGCCTTACTTTGGTAGTCCTGCTGATGTCATTAATTGTGAAATACACCTTTGGGGAAGATGAACTTTAGTAATGCCCATGGCGTGTAATATAACTGCGTAGTGCTGTAGTGTAGTAAACCAGCTAGGTAGGGGTTCTACTCCCAGACATGACAGGTGTGCATGTGTGTGTGTGTGTTTGTAACTTGTATCCTGTGTAGAGGTGGGTGTGAGTCTGTGACACTTGTGGGCAATGTGGAGGGGTTTTGCTAATTTCATTTATGGTGGCCCTACTATACATCACAATGTCAACAATACAGGGATAACAGATGTAAATGGTGGAGAGGCTGGGGTGCAAACCCATACATGTGACATCAAGGCCTGCCAATCACAGTTAGCAACCTCACTGTGCCTTCACATGTGACTCACAATGGACATACCATGCCTGACAACATGGCCTGTATGGACAGATGACACTGACATCAGGAAATGCTGTTACTATGCTATCAATGTAGGTGCAGGGTAAATCTGCTGACCAGTACCACTCCCTGCCTCATGTGGGCAAGACTGGCACATCTGATGATAAGCTGTGTTCACAGCATGGGCCAGACACCCCAGGCTCAATTCCACATGTCACTGTACATGCATGTGGGAGGTGTGCACATCCTAGACACCATCCAAGTCATGGACTAGGGAACACATACATGGCAAGTGATGCACAGCATTGGCCACACACAATAGTCGCCCAGGTACCTGGAAAATGGGTGCAATACTCACCTTTGTGGGCAAATGCAGAAGCTACAGGCCTGTGCCACAATGCAACCATTCTCGTGGTCTGATGCCAAGGTATACCCATTGCCTACTCTTGTATAGCCTGCCGGCACTGTTGACCACCACACACCCATGCATGTCCAAACTGGACCCTGTGTGTTCATCTGTGTTGCATGGTGCGTATGTCCACATCCACATGCACTACTCCCCCCAGGGCACAGAGAAGCATGCTGCCTTATGTCTGACACCCCCTCATACTCACTGCCCATATGACCTCCATATCACCTGTGTGGTGCATGTGTTCCCTGCACATTGATGTGTTGTGACAGTCACTAGTGATGGGTTGCACTCCTGGCCCTGCCAAGTGTGTTAATGTGTGTGCATCCCTGTGTAAGTGTACCTGTGCTGACACTGGCACCTGTTCATGCAGACAGCACATGTACGTCACCTACTGTATATCCACCGTATCCCTGTTGCAGATGTCACTCACCATCACATATATGTTCTGAGTGCTCCCCACCAGATAACCCATGTGGTGCATCCAATAACAGCATTGAACTGTGATAGCACTACATAGCTGTTGGGTGTTTGATACCCTGTGCTGGTAGGTGTGTGACACAAACATGCATTGGTTTTACCCTCCCACCCCTCCTTGACATGTATTTGCCTCTGTCTGCCTCCCCCACTCCCTGTCTGGCGGAAGTGGATGCCCACACCTGCATTAGGCAGCAGCATGTGTATTTAATGTGATGCTCATGATCAGCTGATGGCCTCTGCACATATTGCAGGCCTTCCCTAACCGATTGCATGTGGAACAGGTGTGGTAACATTCCCATCGCCAATTGTATGGAAACACATTCCAATACCTGGGAACATCCTGGTGGTGTTGGCCCATGTCTGTTACTGTGAGCAGGAGCTAGAACTGTTGTTTGGCAAACAGCATTTCAGATGGGTTGGGGATTTACCTCTAACAACATACACTGTGGGAAGAGGGCAACAAACAGGAGGGGGATGTGCCTGACCTGACTACGAACTGTAAGTGC